>NC_058081.1:275842753-276040253 GCF_014858855.1 Bufo gargarizans | reverse complement strand
CAGTTACTTTTCTATCCTGTTTCTGTAAGGTCCTCACTCTCCTGTTTGATTTAATGCAGTAATTTCGTTTTGAATCAATACAATTTTAATACTAAGGACGTGCTACAGATTTTCTACAACCTTCTGGCTGGCAGACCCAGTTGTATAAACAAGTGTACAATTTCACTGAATGCTTTATTCCCTTCCTTTTTTTTTATTTTTATTAGGAACCTTGAAGACATTTCCCTCTGTGTTACATTTTAGCTAATTTTTGCAGGCTTTGATGTCCACTAACCCCCCTCTTACTGCTACTGTACATTCAGGGTTTGTGGACATCTTTACAAGCACATTGACATGCAACTAACCTAATGGTGCTCGATACAGGAAGCCCTAATCTTGACTAACTGACAAGATTTAAATTGAGGAGACATCTTCTGCTGATTAGCTCCCACACCCACAATTATCCAACTGGGGTGTCAAGCAAGGTTTAACATCTCCACTGATTCTGGTCTCAGGAGAAATCTGGGAGGAAATGCAATCGCTTTTAATAACTGCTGCCTTCTGAACATGCAGACTCCCCAGCTGCACAATTTCAAGCCATTCAAGCTCCCTTCAAAATTAACCTTTCCAGCGAAAATATAATTTCACACAAAATGAACCACCAAGTGATTTTCAGCATAATTTATTCAAATTGCTGAACTCAGAATGGCAGAGCAATCTACAGTCCGAACAGACCCATGAATCAAGAAATAAAAAGTTTATGTACCCAACTGTCTCCTGGCAAATATGGGACTAATTTTAAAGATTCCCAGAATTCTTTGTGGATGCTACACTCCAGCACCTGCTTCTCATTAAAATTCAATTGATCTGAATTTTTTGCAAATAAGATTTGATTGCTTTCCATATCATAAACCAGCATGTGCTATATTGCTCTGAAACACCTATTGTGTAACATATGTGTCCAGTTCATCTGCATTACTTTGGTTTATGACTGAAACTTGGAGTTATCCTTTTACAAAGTTTACAATAGGATCCTAAAGCTTTCCTTTTACAGCATAATGAATGGAAGCATTTGAATACATGGTGTCTTCTGGACCTCTGAAGTTACTGCAGCTTTAGAAAAGACACAATCCCATTATTAAAATGTGGTAAGAATTTGTTGCAATTTACATAACTGTTTCCTGAGTTCTTGGTGTAAGGCTCTAGCCTCATGAGTTAAAAGTTAATTACTTTTTCAAAATACATTCCTAAGTATTTATCACAGCTCAAGATGGCAGAAAGGTAGAATAGAATATATTAATTCTCTTGCTTGAGGCAGGTATTAGGCACTTCTAAGGTTTCGTATAGAGCAACGCTGAGACAATGTGTTATTCCTTCCCCACTGCTTTGAGAAATTATCTGTACTTCAGTCTAGTGAGAGCACCCCCTGTTGTCATCAGTAAATCACTTCCGTTCTCTTCACCTCTGTTCTTATGGCTCTGTTGTGAGTGAGACAGGCTAATAAAGAACACTTTGCTGGTTGAAGATTCACTGGCTTTGGGATATCTGCTTTTCTCCTGTTTCTTCCTGCATAGTAACTGTATTGCAACATCAAATATTTCATATCTGCAGAATTTAAGCATAAATAGAAAATATCAATAGCAAAACTTTCAGAAACTGATAAAATGATTGTCTCTGCAAGTTGTAATATATTATTAGACAATGCTGCCTTTGTAGTATTTATTATGCTAGGTAATGATACAATATACAGTTCTTTCTAGTGAAATGTATACATCTGGGAAAAAATATGTCATTCACAAAGGGGTATGAAAAGGAAAGAGAAGTAGCTCACCATCTGCATAACTTCGTATGGGAATTTAATTGATGCTAAAAAATAATAATAATTACATTTTCTGATCATTTTATTTGCAGATTATTCTGTTGGTTGCTACTATCTAGGAGTTTGCATGCATCCTTCTGTTATTTTTCATTATATTTCTGGCCTACACATATAGAATATCTGACAGGTAAAATTACTTGGCCATTTAAAGAGATTTACAGTCCTGATCATTGTTATTGGCACCCATGAAGTTTAAGTACATAATGTGGAATATCTCCTGTAAAAAAATGACTCAAGTGAAACAGCTTTTTTGTATAGAGGGCTCGTGTTAAATACAAAAGAGCAAATTATAAACAACAATTTAAAACAAAAAAACAATGGGAGGAAAAAATAGAAAAACCTAAAGCTTGATGTCAGACTGGTATTGGCACCCTTTACATTTAATTAGTGTGGAAACGCAGATTGACTCGCCTATGGTAAATCACAAATGAAAATCACCTCTGATAAATTGTCGGTGCCCATGTGACATGAATTAGCCAATGAATGATGACTAGTGATGGATGAAAATCAGCCGGGATGATTCGCAAACGCGCACTCGCGATCAAATGTTCGCGAACCGCACGTTCGCGGCGGGCCCCATTCACTTTATTGGCAGGTGAACCTGAAAAACCTTCAGGTCATATTTGTATCCAGCAAACACTTACTAGAAGTACACAAATAATCCCACAACATGGACAGTAATACACCAGAGGGGGATCATTGGCAAAAATTCCAACCAAAAATATGTATTTTAATCAGGTGCCATTTTTATGCGTCTTAAAAGGAAACGCTCAAAAATGTGCCCTGCTGGAGCCTATCGGTTTGATGTATAGAAATGTGCAGCACTCCACGTTTTTGCATCCTGCAGAGTCCATTTAAAAAAAAGCATATGTTAACGTAAATATTTTTTCTACCATGGAACTGTATGGTGAATGGACGCCACTGTATGACATCAGTCTGAGGCATCTGTTAACGCATACATTTTTGGTAAGCATTAAATGGATGACAAAAATACGATGTGAACCCAGCCTTAGTGTCCGAATAAGCACCAGTACACAGCGGAACAGAGTAGCGCCATGTACTGACAGAGAGCTACCTGGTCCTGATGGTCAGGGATGAGGACTGTGTTTTCCAAGGATAATTTTCTACTGAGAAATACAGGGGCACAGTATAATACACTAGAATTTATATAATATAAAGATATTAGCCCTACCCCCGAATAATAATACAATTAGGTGGTCATTTAATATATAGAAATACATCTATTTTAGGCGTTTTTCTGACACAGATTGTGGCTCAAAGGTCCTTAGCACCGCAATCTGCATGTTTTTCCCGCTCATGCCAGGTCTAAAAAAGGATGGCGTGGGTAGGGAAAAGGATACAGTTATGGCCATCCAGTTATTGGATACCACTGCCATACATTGACTGGATAACACCTCTGTACAGTGACTGAATAACACCGCCATACCGTGACCGGATATAAGGGTACAAGAGGGCACAGTACGGGGTGAGGGGCACAGTCACATGACCCTGTGACATTAGAAGGTCCTTATGGTGATTGCGGTTCATACGCCACCATAATGAGAGGCAGAGGAGTGAGACAGGGGTGTAATTATGTTGCTAGAGATAAAAATGTTACTGTCGGCCAGTACAGGCCACAAAAATTAGGCAATAGGTATTCACCTGACAGCAAAGAACTTTGGATTCTGTGGCTGGAGGTACATTAGGCAGTCACAGGATAATAATGTAACTGTCGGCCACTATAGACCCCAAAAATTAGGCAATCTCCTGACATAAAAGGCCTTTTATGCCTCTGTATATACACAAGACAAGGACCTTTCCTTGTTCTGGGTGGTGACAGATATGTGTGGGCTGGCATAAGAAAATTCTATTACATCATGTGGTCATCACACGTGGTCATCACACATGATCATACATGTGTTGAATTCCTCTGAGATCCATGCATCATACATTTTTTTAAAAAGTTATGTAATCCACACTGTCATGAGCTAGGCAACTTCGCTTATCAGTCACTATCCCCCCTGCTGCACTGAATGTCCTTTTAGACAGGACACTCGACGAGGGGCAAGCCAACAGTTCCATGGCAAATTGTGCCAGCTCTGGCCACAGGTCAAGCCTGCACACCCAGTAGTCAAGGGATTCCTCGATTCTCAGAGCATCAACATCGGCCGTTAACTCGATGTAGTCAGACACCTGTTGGACTAGGCGTTCCCTGAGGCTGGATACGGAGGGAGGCTGTCGATGGGTTGGCTGCAAGAATGATCTCATATCCGAAGTGACCAACACATCTTCAAAACGCCCTCTTTTTGGAGGCACGGTAGGATTGGTACCTGCACCTGTTTTAATGTGTGTGGGTGGACATTCCTCTGCCAGCACCTGCAACAGCAAAATGCAGCATCTCTCACAACAAGGCTCTCACAACAAGGCCTGGAAAAGCTGCATTCTGACAGCCCTCTGTGATGCTGGTAACATGTCTGCCATTTTGTGTTTGTAATGGGGGTCTAAGTACATTGCCACCCAGTAAATGTCCTTGACTTTTATGCTTTTTATACGGGGGTCCCTCTTCAAACACTGGAGCATGCAGGCCTCCAAGTATGCTAAATTGGAAGTGACAGAGCGTTCAGGCTTCTGCTCATCGCCCAGGAGACTGTTGTCCTCGGTCTCCTCCCCTCAGCCACGGACATCACCAGAGATCTCTGAAAAGTTAAAAGCATGCTCTTCTTGCTCCTCCTTCTCCCAGCCACCATCCTCCTCTGACTCCTCTTCAGACTCCTGCTGACTTGTCTTAGATGGAGTAGCACCCCCTGGGAATTCATTCAGCATTGCGACTTCCTCATCTTCCTGCTCCTCGACGTCTTGATCAATGACACAACGCAATACATGCTCCAGAAAGAAGGCGTAAGGCATGATGTCACTGATAGCGCCCTGGCTGCGACTGACCGGTTTGTTGATCTCATCAAATGGCCGCAGAAGTCTGCATGCTTTACGCATGAGCAGTCACTGGCGCGGTGAAAAGATGCCAAGCTCCCCAGAACCTGTTCTGCTTCTAAATTTCGAACAGCTAGTCATTAACAGCACGTTTATGCTGGAGCATCCTATCAAGCAATCAAGCATATAGAAGGTGGCGTTCCAATGCGTCGGGCAGTCACAAATCAGATGTCTGACGGGCAAGTGATGTCGCCGCTGAACATCAGCAAGGCGAGCCATGGCCATGGAAGATCCTCTAAAATGGCCAGAGATTTTACTGGCCTGCCGCAAGACGTCCTGGAACCCAGGGTATTTGGCAACTAATCGATGCACGACTAAGTTCAGGATGTGTGCCATGCACTGCACGTTTATCGTTTTGCCCTGTTTCAGCATGCTCAGCAGATTGTCACCGTTGTCGCACACCACTTTACCAACTGTCAAATTGAGCGGGTTTGCCACTGATCGGCCTTTGACCGCAGAGCTGAAATGAGTGTATGACCCGTGTGGCTTTTGGCTTCCAGGCACAACAGCCTCAGGACAGCATGGCAACGTTTCACCTGGCACATCAAAAAGGGTTTTGGGGAGCTTGGGGGGTGCAACTGAAGAGGCGGTATCAGTCGAAAAGAAGGAGTCAGCCAAGGAGGAGACGGAGGATGGAGGAGGAGGAGAAGAAGAGGCAGGCCTGCATGCAATCCGTGGCAGTAACACCAAATCCACAAGGATGAAACGGGTTACATGCTTGATGGCCATTAGAAGGTTCACCCAGTGGGCATTAAAAGTTATGTACCTTCCCTGCCCATAATTGCTAGACCACGTGTCTGTGGTCAGCTGTATCTTGGCACCGACACTGTGTGCCAGAGATATATTAACTTGCCGCTAAACGTGGCCATATAGTTCAGGGATGCCCTTATGGGAGAAGTATTTCCTTCCGGGGACATTGCTATGCAGTGTGCCAATGGCCATACATTTTCCAAAGGCCTCCGAGTCCGCCAATTTATATGGCAGTAGTTGGCGGGCTAGCAGTTTCGAAAAGCCAGCGGTCAGCCGTTGGGCAAGAGGATTATCCAGCGTCATCATTTTTTACGCTCGAACATTTGGGCCACGGAAGCCTGCCTTGTGCCAGATGAACGCAACGACGGCACCATGGAAGGTGGAGTGGAGGAAAAATAGGAGGAGAGAGGAGAAGAAGAGGCAGGACATGGAGCGCCAGGAGTGTGGCTTTGTGGGTTCTGACGCCATTGCTTTCACTGGGGTCGGTGATGGGAGGCCAGGTGCCTTCTTAAGGTGGTCGTCCCTAGTTTAGTGTTGGGCTTACCGTGACTTATGTGTTGACAGCACAGGCTGCAAATGGCAACACTATTATCAGCAGCTGAGACGTAAAAAAAAAGCCCACACTGCAGAGCCATTTGCTGTCGTCCTGGGAGCACAAGATGCGACCGTGCATAGTGGATGGCTCGCTCCAGATACATTTGCAGTCTGCTTTTTGACTCCTGTGCACTGCGAGTTCTGCCTGCTTCTCCTGCTTCTCCTCCTTCTCCTCCCTATCTGCTGCTTCGTCTCTCCCTCTGAACTACCCTCCTCTTCCTCTCTTGTGGACCCCCACATGATGTCCATCGACACGTCATCATTGTTACAATCACCACCACTGACATTGGAGATCTCGGAGTAGGCAGCAACAGCGGGGACCACCCTCCTTGGGCTGATCTGGGTACTGTCATCAGACTGCTGGGCGGTGGCCGTTGCTACCTCCTCTTCCTCATCCGATACCAAGAATGGCTGTGCATCGGTAAGGTCTGGGAATGGATGTGAAAATAATTCCTCTGACTCGAGTGGAGGGTCTATTGTGGTGGTGGTGTCTTTGGGGATGCACACAGCAGAGAGTGATGAGAGTGCAGATACAGAGGATGAGGAGGGTGCAGAAGCGGAAGGCTGAGTGAGCCACTCAACCAACTCTGGTGAGCCCTTTTAAGTTATCGCACGGGCCTTTTCCAACTTTCCACTTAGGCTCCAGCCTGGTGCACCTCCCTGACCCCTACCATCCCTACGGAACGGTCTGCCTCTTCCACTGCCTGTGATTTCTATATGACCCTCTGCCTAAGTCCATAGAGAAGAGCAGTATTTGTTGAAGAAGGTATATCGTAGCCCTCAATCGGTATTTGGTGGGAAAAGGTATATAGCAATAGCAATCCTCAATCAATATTTTGTGGAAGCAGGTGTATTGCAGCCTTCAATTAGTTTTTGGTGGAAACGGTTATATAGCACCACTCAATCAGTATTTGGCGGAAACAAGTATATGGCACGCCTCAATCAGTATTTTGTGGAAACAGGTGTATCGCAGCCCTCAATCAGTATTTTGTGGAGGAAGGTATATAGCAATAAAACCCCCTCAATCAGTATTTTGTAGAAGAAGGTATATGGCACCCCTCACTCAGTATTTGGCGGAAACTTTTATATAGCACCCCTCAATCAGTATTTGGCGGAAACAGGTATATAGAACCCCTCTATCAGTATTTGGCGGAAACAGGTATATAGAACCCCTCTATCAGTATTTGGCAGAAACAGGTATATGGCACTCCTCAATCAGTATTTTGTGGAAGCAATTGTATCGCAGCCCTCAATCAGTATTTTGTGGAAGAAGGTATATATCAATAGCACCCCTCAATCAGTATTTAGTGGAAGAAGGTATATGTACCCCTCAATCAGTATTTGGCAGAAACATGTATATAGCAGCCTCAATCAATATTTTTTGGAAGCAGGTGTATTGCAGCCCTCAATAAGTATTTGCTGGAAACAGGTGTATCACAGCCCTCAATCAGTATATGATGGAAGAAGGTATATAGCAATAGCAGCCATCAATCAGTATTTTGTGGAAGAAGGTATATGGCACCCATTAATCAGTATTTGGCGGAAACAGTTATATAGCACCCGTCAATCAGTATTTGGCGGAAACAGGTATATGGCACCCCTCAATCAGTATCTTGTGGAAGCAGGTGTATCTCAGCCCTCAATAAGTATTTGGTGAAAGAAGGTATATAGCAATAGCACCTCTCAATAAGTATTTTGTGGAAGAAGGTATATGGCACCCCTCAATCAGTATTTGGCGTAATCAGGTATATAATCAAAGTATGGTGGCTCACTCTGTATACGGTTGTGGAAATGGGTGCTACTAAGTCTGATATGACTCACCCAGTCATAAATAGAATAATATATAAAAGTGTGTAGGAAGACTGAGCACTCGCCAGCTGGACCAATTAGAGACCAAAAACAGATAATATGTAGCAATATAATTTATTGTTTATGTATAGCCCTAAATCTAAAATACAGTAAGATCAATAACAATATAGCACCTAAAAAACAATTAATATTCAAATGTGATAAATACACCTATAGTATAATGCAGTGGTATAAATAAGGTGGTATAAATATAGCTTGAGCAATGCTAAAAGTCCTAAAAGAGAGGGCAAATATTAGCAAAATATATAAAAGCATATATGGGTGGTTGAGATATTCGGTATATATTTGGTAAACTACTGATCAGTTCAGGGAATGTGCCAGATATAGTATCCGAGTTGGGATATTCAGTGAATATACGGTAAATCACTGATCAGTACAATGAATGCGCTAGATATAATGTCCGATAGTCAAAGCGGGTAAGTGTCCCTGTATTTGGAGGAATCAATTCACTTCATATAAGATACTTTGATCAATGTGACCAGATGGACGTACAGTCAGTGGATATGATACACCTGTTATTTGCCGTCTGATGTGAGTATAGCCGTGGCGTCCCACGAGGCTCACTGTATCAGATTCGGCAGTACCTGGGTCTAGTCGCTTGCTTGAGGTAGTTCGGATAATCATGTAGCTCTCAACATGAGGAATCTTCTGGTGATGTTCACCGATGCTGCAAGCCTGGACCTGGTTAGTGATTAGCAAGGTGTTTCCTCCACACTAGCAAAAAAGTTGCAATTCCGGCAAAGTTAAAGTCCAGTTGTCGGGATGTTGGGGTCTCGTAAGTGTTCATCAGCTGATGTCTGAGGTATATTATTTATTTCAGTATTGCGACGTAAAAGGTGAAACTAACATATGAGATAGACTCATTACATGCAAAGCGAGATATTTCAAGCCTTTATTTGTTATAATTTGAATGATTATGGCTTACAGCTTATGAAACCCCAAAGTCACAATTTTGAGGTACCCTTTGCTCAGGGGGTATGGATTAATTAGCTGACTAGAGTGTGACACTTTGAGCCTAGAATATTGAACCTTTTCACAAAATTCTAATTTTAAGCTGCATTAATGCAATTTCTTTTAATTTGCATTACTGAAATAAATGGACTTTTGCACAATATTCTAATTTTTTCGAGTTTCACCTGTTCATATAAACTACTTAGCTCTCCAGTGGTGACCCATTGTGGTGCAGCTGTAGTCATGATGGCGGTCCTGCGTGCGGAAGCACCTGTGAACAACGTCCTGCAGTGACTGTTTTCCAAGAGCTTTAATAGGCATTTACAGCAAGATTTGATTATCTTGTAGATAATAACAGAGTGTTCCTGGCATCCGATTCCCAGCGAGTGTATTTTGACTTGCTGGACGATCAAGCGGCCGACTACTAAAAAGTAAAGAGAGATTTTTTTGGAAAGACTTTTGGAAAGACTGAGTGTGTTGGTCTGGGCCCAGCGGGTACATCAGTGGGGATTTAAGCCGGCGGAGCCTGCGAGACCCCAGTATTATGACTTATTCCACCTCTTGCAAAAGTGGCTACAGCCTGATGTGCTGAGTCCCATGGCTATGCTGGATAGACTATTGGCTGATATGTACTGGCGGGCTCTGCCACCCCCTCTCAATGGTGGACCTGGTTGAGTGCTAAGAGGCTTCTAAGAATCTAATGGGGGGTTCTTTTTGGAGGGGGGCAGTCAAACCCCATAAATCTCCATCCCAGACCCGGCTACTTGTACCAATCAGACCCACCTGGGATGTACCCCCTATGAACCTGGCTCCGATAGTCTGCTGGTTGTGTCAGGAGCCTGGCCATGTAAGAGCTGACTGTCCACATCAGGTGGAACCCATGGATACTAGCTATGGCTACTGTCAGTCATTATATGACAGGAAGCTTTGTGCAGCAGGTGCCCCAGAAACACTAAACCACTTGTGCCGGGTGGAAGTGGGAGACACTCCAGCGGAGGCTCTGCTGGACTCAGGAAGTCTTGTGTGCCTAGTAAGAGCTTCCCTGGTACGGTCCATGGAGTATACTGGCCGGAAAGTCGGAGTCATGTGCATCCATGGAGACTTAAAAGAATATCCCACCACCCTGGTTTCTCTAACCACAGGGGCCAGCAGGTGGACTCACGAAGTGGCAGTTGCCACAAATTTACACTATGAACTTATAATAGGGAGAGACTTCCCTGGCTTCACGGCACTGTGGCCTGCTATGAGAGTGACTGATACCCATGAGACAGGGGTAACCCCAGCAGAGCGGCCTGGCTCCAGGGGGAGGCCACAACCCTGGGAACCCGAGGCTGAAGGGCCAGCGGTAGGGGTGACCGCCACTTTGGTGGAAGAGAGGGGGACAACCCCACTGAATGTAATGGTGGGAGATGTAGTGGACTTGCCACCGTGGCCCATACTGGCCGACTTTAATGTCTCTGGGGATAATTTTGGTACTGCACAACACGGAGACCCAACCCTATCCCAAGCTTGGAGAAATGCATTAATAGTAGATGGTGAACCACAACAACCAGGTGCAGAGTCGGTGTTTCCCCGTTTTGTGGTTCATCAGGCGAAAAGTCCAGCTAAAACCATACCGAGTACCCGAGGCTCGGCGACAAACCATCTCAATGGAAGTGCAGATGATGCTGAGGGTAGATGTCATTGAGGAGTCTAAAGGTGAGTGGGCTAGTCCTATAGTGCTAATACCCAAGCCGGACAGGACACTCCGGTTCTGTAACGTTTTTGTAAACTGAACAAGATTTCCAAATTCGATGCTTATCCCATGCCCCGGGTGGCTTATCGAGAGCTTATCGAGAGATTAGGACAAACCTGGTATTTTTCTGTTTTGGACCTGACAAAATGGTACTGGCAGGTGCCTTTAAAGGAGGCTGCCAAAGAGAAAACTGCCTTCATCACACCTGAAGGGCTGTATCAGTACAAGGTGCAACCCTTTTGTCTGCATGGTGCCCCCGTCACTTTTCAACAGCTTATGGACATTGTTCTGTGTCCACATCGTCGGTACGCTTCGGCTTACCTGTATGATATTGTCATCCACAGTACCGATTGGGAAAGTCACCCACCCAAAGTGCAGGCTGTGGTGGAATCCCTTTGAAAGGCTGGAATAATCGCTAACCCCAAAAAATGTGCTATAGGGTTAGAGGAGACTAAATACCTGGGATATGTCATTGGGCGTGGAGTGATCAAACCCCAAGTAAACAAAAAAAGACATGATAAGAAATTGGCATGACCATTAAACAAGTAAAGTCATTACTAGGTATGACAGGTTATTACATGAGATTTATTCCCCACTTTGCTACTGTAGCTGCTCCATTGACAGGGTTATTGAAGGGATGCAAGTCAGTGATGGTTCACTGGAATGACCAGGCGGAAGAGGCTTTCTCGGCTTTGAAGTCAGCCCTGTGTTAGGACAATCAGAAAACTTTTTGTTGCCCTAATAATATTGATCTAGGTGTGCAGGTCCACCCAAGCCATCCAACAGATGCAAAATAACTGAGGTTTACTGTTCTCAGTCAGATGAGAGTTGGTTTGGAATATATCATAGTGCACAAGGCTGCTATTATAAGCTATGCTGGCTGTTGCACAT
Source organism: Bufo gargarizans (assembly GCF_014858855.1). Taxonomy (NCBI): domain Eukaryota; kingdom Metazoa; phylum Chordata; class Amphibia; order Anura; family Bufonidae; genus Bufo; species Bufo gargarizans. The sequence goes on along the minus strand of NC_058081.1, from coordinate 276,028,617 downwards.
ACCTGGCTTTTGGCATATAGCCTTTGTGTGGTTGTCTATTGTATGTCGTACATAATAGTAGTCTAAGACGCATCCAGCTATCCTCTTAATGCTGTTGCCAAACCATGGCATGTGGTTTCAATCAATTTCTAACCTTTTTTTTATGAACCAGACACCCTCTTCTCTTCTAAAGAGGGGTTGCCTGGGGTTCTCTCATTGACTTCCATTGTATTAAATTGTATTTGAGTGCCTGAATTATTCGGCCGAGCACTCAGATCTGCCTAGCATAGCGATGCTCGAGCAGAGCAGCAGTTCGGCCCAGCATGCTCGCTCAATACTAGTAATGAATACAATTTGCATCTTTTTCACTTTTATTATTAGACATTTTGTACTGCCTTTTACATACTTTCTTTTTTTTATAATAATGTTAAGAACATATGGTATAAAAATAGTATTCACATACAGACAAATTTACAGACTTCTACTGTAACATATATGCTAATATATAATGTACAACATACAATGGGAGAAAGCTAATGCAGACAGTTGAAGTCTCTGAATGACCAAAATGGTTTATACCACCATGCAGTAATAGTCATTTATTTTATTTGATTAATTAATTAATTTGTTCATTTAATGCAAATTCAACTTTCACTTGTTTTGACCAGACATTGTGATATTCTATTACCACAGATAAACCCAGTGATTCATTGTGGGATCATGCAGGGTTGACAATATGAGACCTCTTTCAATGAGAACTGTCACACCATTCATAACCATGTTTAATCAATGTTGGTAATTGGTTGTGAAATGACCTTGCAAGTTTTATGCTGAACATTCCACCCTGGGTAACCTCAAATCTTTTATCTATGATGAATGAAATAGTAGTGTTTTAAAGTTTAATGAAATAATAATATTTGCCTAAATGCTGCTGTAAATTATTAAGATATTATGAAAAATAAGAATAAGTTTTAGGGAGACTGTCCAGTAGACCTACATATGAAATAATTACCACCAACTCCTGCTCTGGTCCATATTATATTATTTTTCCCCTAACCATGCCCTTTTATAAGAGAATAAACTGGGCTCTTTCCACTATATTTCTTGTAGAAATAATTAACAGTAAGCCTGGTAACTACAGGGAGTGCAGAATTATTAGGCAAATGAGTATTTTGACCACATCATCCTCTTTATGCATGTTGTCTTACTCCAAGCTGTATAGGCTCGAAAGCCTACTACCAATTAAGCATATTAGGTGATGTGCATCTCTGTAATGAGAAGGGGTGTGGTCTAATGACATCAACACCCTATATCAGGTGTGCATAATTATTAGGCAACTTCCTTTCCTTTGGCAAAATGGGTCAAAAGAAGGACTTGACAGGCTCAGAAAAGTCAAAAATAGTGAGATATCTTGCAGAGGGATGCAGCACTCTTAAAATTGCAAAGCTTCTGAAGCGTGATCATCGAACAATCAAGCGTTTCATTCAAAATAGTCAACAGGGTTGCAAGAAGCGTGTGGAAAAACCAAGGCGCAAAATAACTGCCCATGAACTGCAACATATTTCAGAGCTGCAACATCACTGGAGTGCCCAAAAGCACAAGGTGTGCAATACTCAGAGACATGGCCAAGGTAAGAAAGGCTGAAAGACGACCACCACTGAACAAGACACACAAGCTGAAACGTCAAGACTGGGCCAAGAAATATCTCAAGACAGATTTTTCTAAGGTTTTATGGACTGATGAAATGAGAGTGAGTCTTGATGGGCCAGATGGATGGGCCCGTGGCTGGATTGGTAAAGGGCAGAGAGCTCCAGTCCGACTCAGACGCCAGCAAGGTGGAGGTGGAGTACTGGTTTGGGCTGGTATCATCAAAGATGAGCTTGTGGGGCCTTTTCGGGTTGAGGATGGAGTCAAGCTCAACTCCCAGTCCTACTGCCAGTTTCTGGAAGACACCTTCTTCAAGCAGTGGTACAGGAAGAAGTCTGCATCCTTCAAGAAAAACATGATTTTCATGCAGGACAATGCTCCATCACACGCGTCCAAGTACTCCACAGCGTGGCTGGCAAGAAAGGGTATAAAAGAAGAAAATCTAATGACATGGCCTCCTTGTTCACCTGATCTGAACCCCATTGAGAACCTGTGGTCCATCATCAAATGTGAGATTTACAAGGAGGGAAAACAGTACACCTCTCTGAACAGTGTCTGGGAGGCTGTGGTTGCTGCTGCACGCAATGTTGATGGCGAACAGATCAAAACACTGACAGAATCCATGGATGGCAGGCTTTTGAGTGTCCTTGCAAAGAAAGGTGGCTATATTGGTCACTGATTTGTTTTTGTTTTGTTTTTGAATGTCAGAAATGTATATTTGTAAATGTTGAGATGTTATATTGGTTTCACTGGTAAAAATAAATAATTGAAATGGGTATATATTTGTTTTTTGTTAAGTTGCCTAATAATTATGCACAGTAATAGTCACCTGCACACACAGATATCCCGCTAAAATAGCTAAAACTAAAAACAAACTAAAAACTACTTCCAAAAATATTCAGCTTTGATATTAATGAGTTTTTTGGGTTCATTGAGAACATGGTTGTTTTTCAATAATAAAATTAATCCTCAAAAATACAACTTGCCTAATAATTCTGCACTCCCTGTATATATTTCATAATATCTTTCAGGCATTAGGTGGCAAACATGTTGCAGACATTTCTGTAGCTAAAAATCCATTTAATACATCAGCATTGTTTTGGTAGGAAGCACAAAATATATTCGGCATGCAAGTGTGACAAAACTGACAGGATACAGGTAACCTGTCCAGAAAAGGGTGTATCTACTGCCAGCTTTGGCACTAGCTATCTGGTTCAGCAAGAACTGGCAAACTTGCCCTGCAAAAATCCTATAACTACAGGACCCTAAGGGCAAAACTGATAAGGCAAACCCAGTCAGAAATTGTATTTGTGGTCATGGCTACGGCCAAGAGGTATCCGAAGAACCCTAGGGAGAAAACAACAGGAACAACCTAACCCAGCTAGGCGTGTCTTAGCTGACCTGACTAAATGGCTTGTCGTGGGCCCTAAGCCATGAACGTGGGTAGGCCTATAAGTGGGCATACCCTGTGGAAATGAGAAGATAAGGGAGGGAGGGTGGGGCACCTGAAAACACAAACCTGTGAGTGAGGGTGTGGCTCGTATATGAAGAGCCTCCGCCCCTCCCACAAATGCAGGCTGACTAATCAGCCTTACCAACTTGTGGTCATGGCTACGGCCAAGAGGTATCCGAAGAACCCTAGGGAGAAAACAACAGGAACAACCTAACCCAGCTAGGCGTGTCTTAGCTGACCTGACTAAATGGCTTGTCGTGTGCCCTAAGCCACGATCGTGGGTAGGCCTATAAGTGGGCAAAAACCAAGCCAAGTAGGGTAGAAAAGGAATTTGAATGGCATGTACAAACTAATCCCCAAGCCAACTGCAAGGTATCCGGGATCTAGAGCGAAAATTCGGGGTATGTGAGGCAAGACCAGTAGGAAACCTACAACCCATCTTGTGGATGACAAGGCCAGAGACATGATGCTCAATATTGCGGATACTGCACCAAAGCGGAATGGAGGACCGAGAATACGTTGTGAAATGGATCATAAAAACCAACTGAAACTTGTAAAGTTTGGTTCTAGTGCGAGTACTGGCAATGCCCTAGCGTCAGGAGATCATGGGACCAAAACCTAACTGCCTAGACTATGCAGGAATGAGGGCCAAAAAGAACCATGTAGATAGGAAGAGAATCCTTGAATAGTTACCCAGACAACAGCTATCCGCGCTTTGTTCTACTGTGCGCCCCTGAGAATTGTTTTTACGCTTGAGACGTGAAGACCGACCTACTAACTGAATCTTCTACCGTGAGAAAATGCTGGACCTTGTCCAAAATCCGATTCAACTTAGTTGTAGGGAGTCGGAGGTTAGTGTGGCACGAAGCTATGAAGCCATAATATACAAGATTCTGTCTATGCCCTCCCATGAGTGAGGGAATGCAATGAAGCTACTGGCGAAAATGGATTCCTGGTCGTGGTAAAAAAGCAACGACTTTGCGCAGGGACCTGGTTGACAAGATATGATCGACTACAATCACAGACTGAAATGCTAGAGCGAATTGCCCTACTTGTTCTTCCGCTGGCAGGACCTGAACGAAAGCATCAACAATTAAAGAAAGACGAAATATCTGCGTAAGACATGACAATAATGCTGTAGGGCGAACCGGACCAGTTTGCGGTCAAAACATAAAATGAGCGATCAACATGGATTATTAGGAAATTAGGGAAGCAGGTATGTATGCGATACATAGGGGCCAAATCAGCCTAGATGCACAGATGGACAATCAACCAGGCAATCAGCCCAGCAGGTTGAAAACAGTAGTCGGGCCCCCGAAGCCATGGGGCCGAAGCAGGTCGTCGGGCCCCCGAAGCCATGGGACCGAAGCAGGTCGTCGGGCCCCCGAAGCCATGGATCAACATGGAGCGATCAACATGGATTATTAGGAAATTAGGGAAGCAGGTATGTGTGCGATACATAGGGGCCAAATCAGCCTAGATGCACAGATGGACAACCAACCAGGCAATCAGCCCAGCAGGTTTGAAAACAGTCATCGGGCCCCCGAAGCCATGGGGCCGAAGCAGTCGTCGGGCCCCCGAAGCCATGGGGCCGAAGCAGTCGTCGGGCCCCCGAAGCCATGGGGCCGAAGCAGTCGTCGGGCCCAAGAAGCCATGGGGCCGAAGCAGTCGTCGGGCCCCCGAAGCCATGGGGCCGAAGCAGTCGTCGGGCCCTCGAAGCCATGGGGCCGAAGCAGTCGTCGGGCCCCCGAAGCCATGGGGCCGAAGCAGTCGTCGGGCCCCCGAAGCCATGGGGCCGAAGCAGTAGTCGGGACCCCGAAGCCATGGGGCTGAAGCAGTCATCGGGCCCCCAAAGCCATGGGGCCGAAGCAGTCGTCGGGACCCCGAAGCCATGGGGCCGAAGCAGTCGTCGGGGCCCCGAAGCCATGGGGCCGAAGCAGTCGTTGGAGCCCCGAAGCCATGGGGCCGAAGCAGTCGTCGGGTACCTGAAGCCATGGGGCCGAAGCAGTCGTCGGGCACCTGAAGCCATGGGGCCGAAGCAGTCGGCGGGCCCCCGAAGCCAGGAACGAGACCTGACCGACGTGGAAGGTGACCCCAATAGTTCAACTGCATGACCTGAAAAGACGAAGGGAAACGTGACAGAAAATGGAGATAATAACGGACATTAACTAAAATTAAAAACATAAGCTGGCAAGCAGGTAAAGATATGAGTCATTCAAAAGCATAGCTGCACAGGTGGACAGACAACCATTGGTCAGACCCCTGAAGCCATGGGGCTGAAGCAACCACCAGGGGCCCATGGGGCCGGGCAGCCGCCGGGATGCGAACCTTAGAATTAAGGACGCTGGGGAAAAGATTGGGGCTTAACCCAACGGGTTTAGTGAGCAACCGGGACTCGATAACCTAGAAAGACAAAGACATGGACTCGCATAACCTCCAACAGAAACCTGGGACACTAACCAGCCTACAACCATGTCGTACCCTTAACAAACAAAACATGAAAAGCGGTCAAGGGGCCCCCGGAGCCATGAGGCCGGATCAGTCATAGGGTCCCCAAAGCCAGAGGGATGACGTTGCGGTGACGATAAGTAATTAAAACGTAAGCCGGACCTGATGGCATATGAAGCGACTTGAATGATGGATTGGCTAGAAGGTGGCCTAAGGAACATGACTGCCAACAGGCGTTAAAAATATAGACATTAGTAATCCGAAGCACGTGCATACATAAAACACTAACCACCGCGAACCATAAACGTAAACATAAAATGCCTGGGGCATTGCAAGTTCGCTAAGAGAAGTCTCTTGTCGTGACAAACAAACGAACAGCTTGTAAAAACATAGCAGGAAACGTACTCCTATCGGCCCACTGACCTCCGCTGAGGAGCTGTTTGGTGAACTGGGGCAGGAGACCAATCTGAGTGAATACAAACCAGAAGTAAAAGGAGACCAGTCTGAGTGATTACGAACCAGGATTAACCAGAAAGTAGACCTATGGAATGTGACAGACCACCGAGGAAAGGAATGTATCATAAAAACCAACTGAAACTTGTAAAGTTTGGTTCTAGTGCGAGTACTGGCAATGCCCTAGCGTCAGGAGATCATGGGACCAAAACCTAACTGCCTAGACTATGCAGGAATGAGGGCCAAAAAGAACCATGTAGATAGGAAGAGAATCCTTGAATAGTTACCCAGACAACAGCTATCCGCGCTTTGTTCTACTGTGCGCCCCTGAGAATTGTTTTTACGCTTGAGACGTGAAGACCGACCTACTAACTGAATCTTCTACCGTGAGAAAATGCTGGACCTTGTCCAAAATCCGATTCAACTTAGTTGTAGGGAGTCGGAGGTTAGTGTGGCACGAAGCTATGAAGCCATAATATACAAGATTCTGTCTATGCCCTCCCATGAGTGAGGGAATGCAATGAAGCTACTGGCGAAAATGGATTCCTGGTCGTGGTAAAAAAGCAACGACTTTGCGCAGGGACCTGGTTGACAAGATATGATCGACTACAATCACAGACTGAAATGCTAGAGCGAATTGCCCTACTTGTTCTTCCGCTGGCAGGACCTGAACGAAAGCATCAACAATTAAAGAAAGACGAAATATCTGCGTAAGACATGACAATAATGCTGTAGGGCGAACCGGACCAGTTTGCGGTCAAAACATAAAATGAGCGATCAACATGGATTATTAGGAAATTAGGGAAGCAGGTATGTATGCGATACATAGGGGCCAAATCAGCCTAGATGCACAGATGGACAATCAACCAGGCAATCAGCCCAGCAGGTTGAAAACAGTAGTCGGGCCCCCGAAGCCATGGGGCCGAAGCAGGTCGTCGGGCCCCCGAAGCCATGGGACCGAAGCAGGTCGTCGGGCCCCCGAAGCCATGGATCAACATGGAGCGATCAACATGGATTATTAGGAAATTAGGGAAGCAGGTATGTGTGCGATACATAGGGGCCAAATCAGCCTAGATGCACAGATGGACAACCAACCAGGCAATCAGCCCAGCAGGTTTGAAAACAGTCATCGGGCCCCCGAAGCCATGGGGCCGAAGCAGTCGTCGGGCCCCCGAAGCCATGGGGCCGAAGCAGTCGTCGGGCCCCCGAAGCCATGGGGCCGAAGCAGTCGTCGGGCCCAAGAAGCCATGGGGCCGAAGCAGTCGTCGGGCCCCCGAAGCCATGGGGCCGAAGCAGTCGTCGGGCCCTCAAAGCCATGGGGCCGAAGCAGTCGTCGGGCCCCCGAAGCCATGGGGCCGAAGCAGTCGTCGGGCCCCCGAAGCCATGGGGCCGAAGCAGTAGTCGGGACCCCGAAGCCATGGGGCTGAAGCAGTCATCGGGCCCCCAAAGCCATGGGGCCGAAGCAGTCGTCGGGACCCCGAAGCCATGGGGCCGAAGCAGTCGTCGGGGCCCCGAAGCCATGGGGCCGAAGCAGTCGTTGGAGCCCCGAAGCCATGGGGCCGAAGCAGTCGTCGGGTACCTGAAGCCATGGGGCCGAAGCAGTCGTCGGGTACCTGAAGCCATGGGGCCGAAGCAGTCGGCGGGCCCCCGAAGCCAGGAACGAGACCTGACCGACGTGGAAGGTGACCCCAATAGTTCAACTGCATGACCTGAAAAGACGAAGGGAAACGTGACAGAAAATGGAGATAATAACGGACATTAACTAAAATTAAAAACATAAGCTGGCAAGCAGGTAAAGATATGAGTCATTCAAAAGCATAGCTGCACAGGTGGACAGACAACCATTGGTCAGACCCCTGAAGCCATGGGGCTGAAGCAACCACCAGGGGCCCATGGGGCCGGGCAGCCGCCGGGATGCGAACCTTAGAATTAAGGACGCTGGGGAAAAGATTGGGGCTTAACCCAACGGGTTTAGTGAGCAACCGGGACTCGATAACCTAGAAAGACAAAGACATGGACTCGCATAACCTCCAACAGAAACCTGGGACACTAACCAGCCTACAACCATGTCATACCCTTAACAAACAAAACATGAAAAGCGGTCAAGGGGCCCCCGGAGCCATGAGGCCGGATCAGTCATAGGGTCCCCAAAGCCAGAGGGATGACGTTGCGGTGACGATAAGTAATTAAAACGTAAGCCGGACCTGATGGCATATGAAGCGACTTGAATGATGGATTGGCTAGAAGGTGGCCTAAGGAACATGACTGCCAACAGGCGTTAAAAATATAGACATTAGTAATCCGAAGCACGTGCATACATAAAACACTAACCACCGCGAACCATAAACGTAAACATAAAATGCCTGGGGCATTGCAAGTTCGCTAAGAGAAGTCTCTTGTCGTGACAAACAAACGAACAGCTTGTAAAAACATAGCAGGAAACGTACTCCTATCGGCCCACTGACCTCCGCTGAGGAGCTGTTTGGTGAACTGGGGCAGGAGACCAATCTGAGTGAATACAAACCAGAAGTAAAAGGAGACCAGTCTGAGTGATTACGAACCAGGATTAACCAGAAAGTAGACCTATGGAATGTGACAGACCACCGAGGAAAGGAATGTAAGCCTGAAAAGAACGCAGTTATGTTTGTCAGGAGAGAGGTACCAGAGTGGTGGGTGCAGACTGCTCCGGTGAGATTGAGCAAAACCATGATGTAGCAATAAACAAGAGAATGCAGCTTTGAGTGGGAGCAGAGTACAACACATGATGTAACAACAAATGGGTGAATGCAGCTTTGGATGTGAGTGGTACCTAAAAACATGGTATGGGCGCAGCTCTGAGTATGGGTAGCGCATGAAAAGCATGGTATAAAGCAGACGTATAAATGCAACCTGAAAGTGAGCAGAGTATTGACGTGATGTGAAAGCAGACATGTGGACGCAGCTCTGGATGTGAACGGAATATTAACTTGATGTGACCGCAGACATGGAAAGCGGCTTTGGTGAGTGGGATATACAACCTGGTGTAGCAGTAGAAGTGTGAACACAACTTTGGGTATAAGCAGAGCATGAAAATTGGTATAAACGCAGCTCTGGTTGTGAGTGGAGCAAGGTGGAAACACCAGGGTGGTGCGTCCAGAGCATGAAAACGGAGTAACAGTAGCAGCTATGGCTGTAAGCCGAGTATACAACATGTAATAACAGGCATGTAATACGGATCCAGCTGGGGACAGAATGAGATGTAACAGCCAACAGGTGAGCGCAGCTTGAATGTGAGAACAATCTGAGTGAATACGAACCAAGAGTAGAAAGTGCAGTACAGTGAAGACGTGCGGATGCAGCATAAGATATTAAATAAAAGCCAAAAGTGTAAATGCCGCTCAGGATAACAGCGGAGCATGAAAGTATGAGATTGTGGATAAGCTCTGCCTGTATATTTATGTTTAAATTGTACTGGAGCTGTCATTTGGCATTCCGGGCACTAGAGGCCGCTGTTTTGCAGCACAGTCAGCATGCTTCTGGGTGAACCAGTAAGTGTTGATCTGAGATGGTGGAAGGATTGTGCTGTGAGGGGCTGAATCCGATTCCATCCTGGCTTGCAGATGTCCGGCAGTGAATGGACACTCAAAGGAAGGAGAGTATCTGCTGTCCCCTGTCAGGATCCAGCACTTTGAAAGAGAGGTTGTCCCAGGAAGACCAGTCCCAGTGTATTGACAGAAAACCTTAGCATCAAGCAAGGCCGCACGGTTGCTGAGAGCTTGGTGGCCATCCCGGGTAAGCGGCATCCTAGGGCCCAGAACGGATGCAGGTCAGTACACCTGATTACCAATTGTACTTCACTGTTTGGCGCCTAAAGTAACGAGAGACTAGCCTAGGCCTTGTATTAGCTAGTTAGATAGGGTTATAGCTTTGTTAGGCCTTACTGTACTGGACTGCAGCGCAGTAATTGACTTGCAGGCTCTGCTGCGTCTGCCACCGGTTAGGTGTGTCTTCTATAGCGGCACAGTACGACTTGTAGGCTAAGCCTGTCCCTCGGACAGGGACGGTGACTGTGGGCCTGGGGTATTACTTATACTGTTTGTACTTGTGTTAATACTGTTTCCAAAGTAAAGTTTATATTCTTGCATATAAAGCTGGTGTCAGTGTAGCTTCCATGTCTGTGACTTTGCTGTATCCTGGGGAGCCCACCCCGGTACACGGCTTACGAAAGTGAAATACATGAAGTCTAAAGATGGTGGTAGCGGGGGGAAGCAGGGGGGGGAGACACATGGCAAGGAACAGCTACAGCAAAAGGCCTGAACAATAAACGCTGCGTCCGATCTCCAAACATGACGTCACGTGCAGCCCGGGTAACTCTTACTTCAGCCGGATTGCTGTAAATAAACTTTTCATACGAGACGAATGAAGCAAAGTGAAACTTGTAAGATTTATAGGAACCAACTCTTATTACCAACAAACAAAAATGAAAAGCAAATGGAAGTATTTAGGCCCAAACGAGCAAACCTGAGGTAGCAGATTCTGAGGCGAAGCCTCCCGTTCGCTAGCAAAGTCGGATCCGACCGGCCTGGAGAGACAGCCCCGGCCCAACCTACTTACGTAGTATGGCGTGTGCATGCTATGGTAGCAGAGAGCAAAATAACAAGCTCCATGCTGCAAAGAAAGAATCCTACCACCAGAGAAGCTAGTGTGCTAATGGCACCTGAAAACACACACCTGTAAGTGAGGGTGTGGCTCGTATATGAAGAGCCTCCGCCCCTCCCACAAATGCAGGCTGACTAATCAGCCTTACCAACTAGTTAGCCCTGAGCAGTCCCTGTGGGTGGTACTGAATCTTAACCTGCATTCACAGAATAGCTGCTAGCAGGTAGAGCTGACAGGTCAAGTAGTCATTCTAGCTGTGGTCAAAAACAGAGATCAAATGCAAAGCTAAAATAGGATCCAATAGCAATATCAAAAAATAGCAGATTTAAAACTAAGAGAGGCAAAACTAAGAGAGTACAGGAGAAAGGTCACACTCAGTAGCATGCGAGAAAGGAGAGGGCAAAGATTAACCCCTAGAAAACCAGCATTGTACATGTACGCGAAACGGATGGCTGCTAAGGAAGCCCCAGGCTTTACTCAGGAGGTGTAGTTTCCAAAATGGGGGTCACATATAGGGGTTTCCCCTTTACTGGAACCTAAGGTTCTATGCAAATATGTTGTAGTGCGGGAAAACCATTAGTGTGCTCCAAAAGCCAAATGGTGCTCCTTCCCTTCTGAGCCCTGTCCTGTGCCCAGATAACAGCTTACGTTCACATTTATGACATTTCTTTAGTTAGTAGAATCCACCTATCAATTCAAATAGTATGGTGTGAGTCTCAGATGGCACCTGCTGGGCACAACATATTGGGCGCTAAAATGCTATATGAGTGGAAAACGTGCAATTTTCACTTTGCATGGTTCACTGAACATTATTTCTGCAAAATACATGTAGCATCAAAATGCTCACTTCACCCCATATTCCCTTGATGGGTGGAGTTTCCAAAAATGGGGCCACTTCTTGGGGGTTCCATTTATTATTTCACCCCACGGCCTCTACAGTTGTCAGCACAAGATGTGTAAATCGCCACATTGGGCCTTAAATGTGCATGATACTCCTTTAATCTCAAGCCGTGTTGCATGTCCAGGCAAAAGATTAGGACCACATGTAACGTGTTTATAAAACCAGGAAGAACAGCATAATAATAAGAAAACACACTTTTCTCACTGGCATACACTGGGCACTGAAATGGCATACCTGTGTATTATTTGAAATTTTCACTGTTGTGCGTTAATTTTTGAAAAACACCTGTGGGGTCAAAATGGTTACTTCATCCCTTTAGTAAATTCTGTCTGTTTTTTTTAAATTGTAGTGGGTTTCTTTTTTAATTAACCTCAGAGCCTACACAGTTGTCGGCCAGTGCTGTAGAAGCCATAAAAAATGCCTTAAATGCACATGGTGCTCCCACTTCTGAATCCGGCAGTGTGCCCAAACAGCAGTTTGCAACCACATATGAGGTGTTGCCATATTGAGGAGAAGATGTGTAACAAATTGTGGGGTGCTTTTTCACCTGTTACCCCTTGTGAAAATGAAAAACCTGGGGCTTATGCAACATTTTATTGAAAGGGGTACTTTAGGGTCAAATGTAACATTCCAGCAAAATCTGCCCTCCAAAAGCCATATGGCACTCCTTCCCTTCTGAGTCCTGTGGTGTGCCCATACAATCGTTTAGAACCACACCTCTTCAGACAATCTTACAACCAGTTACCAGCTTTACCCTCAGCTACTGTATCCTTCTCCCATACCATGCAAATTGTAAGTCCTTACAGTCAGGGCCCTCTCTCTTTCTGTACCAGTTTGTAATTCGTCTTGTTACTGCATAGTGCAATTGTCTGTATTATGTATGTGCACCGCTTATCATATGTACAGCACTATGGAATGAATGGCACTTTAATAATAATAAATAATAATAATAATATTCATGAGAAAATTGGCATCAAACATTTTGATGTAAAATGTTATATCCTAGGCTATACTACTTGTCTGGTTATACATGTCCTTTTCTGTTCAATCCTGCCCCATTTGCAAAATAGGTGCAACAATATTTTCTGAAATTAGATTTGTCTAATTGCATCAAAATATTGGGACAGTTTGCAACAAGTTGTGGATGCACTTACATTACTGAACGTGGGTCATTATTTTTAAATCAATATATTGCACCATTACAATAACGTCTTAGATGGCCTCCTTTTCTGACAGATTTGATGTTTTTCTTTTTAGCTAAAACCAGGACTGGAACCATAATAAAGGGAATAATCATACTTCTCTCCTCTATTGAATCCACTCTACTGTTTGGGTTAAATAAATTGGATTAAATAAATAAGGCAATTAGTGCATGTTAATACCAATTTTTGTCATGTTGTCAGATGCAAGACTGCCTTTAGGGTGTGTGACCTGTCCAGCCAACACAGGGGGGTACACTTTCCTCAAATGAAGCTGGTGCCGCTAAGTAATGTCTGCCTTTTATTTAAATCAGTTTTCCGTATCCTCTGATTTCTATAGCCTCTGTCCCAGACCACAAACACATGAGAAGGGAGCAGAGGTAGAAAATGACTAATACCAGCCACCAGGCTCACATACAAGACAAAACACTGAGGAGAAAGCCCAACTGTTCACTGCAAGAGATGATTAATCCTTAGTATCAAGGGAGTAAGGTAACTGTCCGATGGTAAAGCTATTTATGTTTGTCATTTTACATTCAAAGTTACATGCAAGCACACATACATATATGGTCAAGTCAAGTGAATAACCTATAGATGGGTACAATATATTAGGCAGCAAGTGAACAAGTCCTTGAAAATAATATCTTGGAAGCAGTAAAAAAAAAAAGGACTAACTTAAGGATTTGAGTGACATTCAAATGTGTCAAACTGTGATGGCTAGTTGGCTAAGTTAGAGTATCTCCAAAATGACATGTTTTGATGGGGGTGTTCTTGGTGTGCAGTGGTTAGAACCTACCAAAAGTGATGCAAGGAAGAATAGCCAGTGAATTGTCAACAGGGTCATGGAAACCCAAGGCTCATTTATGGTCTTGAGAAAAAGAGGCTAACCCATCTGATCCAAACCCAAAGAAGAGCTACAGCAGAAAAAAATGTTACTGATGTTAGATAGTATTGAATGTAAGCATCCGAAGTGGATCTAAAGTTTAGGAAAAATTTGATCCCCAAAGAATATGAATTTCCTCGTGATTCGTGGTTAATATATCCTTTTTTTTCCTAAAATGGTGGCTACACGTGTTACAAAGTGAACGTAAGAAGCTGTTGTTTTTTGTTTGACAGCCTTGTTTTTCATCTTCTCTCTTAAAGGACTGTAGATTGGGTGTTGTTGAAGTGTTCGCTGTCCCTGCTAGATGGAGGCATGCACCATTTAGGGCTCAATAGTGGGACTTTAAGATGCTGGATAGTCAATCTATTAAATCTCAGAAAGAGTTGGATAATAATTTTTTATAGTGTATCAGTGGTGTTTACAATGGCCAGAGAAGGGCACTCACACATGCAAAGAGAGTTCTGGATGGTTAAGAAAGACTGCTGCATACCAAGATCAGCGTTTCAAGAGCTGTTCTATCTCAAAGGACAGCAACAGCATTGCAAATTGGTTCTACAATACCCTGGCAATGACAGTCCGTAACCATCTACTTGAAGCAAGACTGCATTAATATTGGCCCATTAGTCACTGACCTCATCAACTTCAAGAGTGCCTGCACTGGTGTCATGATAAAGCCCATTGGAGGCTTGACTGTCAAACAATAGTATTCAGTGATGAAAGCTGATTCTGCATGTATAGTGCAGAGACACACAGGAATGTTATAGTGCGGTGCACAGTTAGTTACCATGCCCATTTCTTTAGTTTCCATGATCATTCCCATCTGCTACAGCATTTGTGAAGGGAACACTGACCAGCCTTCAGTATGTCCAGGACATTTAGATTACTGCTTTTTTATTTTATTTAGCAGACATGGTGTTACAACAAGGTAACACCCGTCCACACACTACCTGTAGTATGCAATATGCTCTTCAGGGTAGTCAGTATATTCCCCGGCCAGATTAATCACCATATCTTTCCCTCATCGAGATTGTCTGGGACTGGATGGGGTCATGGATCTCCCATATACAGCAGCTAGCAAACAATTTAGCTGAATTATAGGTCAAAATCAAAAGACCATGAAATGACATGCCACACGAGGATATCCAGCATCTGTATGACCATTACGATGCCAGAGTGGCCTGTATAGCAGCAAGGGTAGATGCTACCCAGTATTAATGTGACCCTGCCTCAACATACACCCTACTGCACAATCAACAATTAGGGGTGCACCATTCTTTAACCAAGCACTACTAGCAGCGTATACTTTGTTAATATCATCTCAATCACATTAAATTTTCCAGGTGCTCTTTTTTAATTTTCAGTTGTGGTCGGGGCTACCCTAACTGGTAGTTAACTAAACGGTTTGATTTGTGCCGTAACCGCAACGTCGTAGGGATGACTGAAGGAGGCCATCCCCTGGTGAGATGATGAAAAGGAGGGTGGGAAGGGTGGGTGTGTTGAGCAGACGTAGGATGTAGGGGAGGGGGAATGGAACCTAAATAGCATGGCAGAGCCCCTCCCACAAATACAGGCCAATGAATCGGCCTTAAAACTTGTGGTCGGGGCTACCCCTGTACCGGGACCCTAACTGGTAGTTAACTAAACGGTTTGATTTGTGCTGTAACCGCAACGTCGTAGGGATGACTGAAGGAGGCCAAAAGAGCAAGCCACCAGAAACTTTATTTACGAACCGCATTTATAGTACAAGATTCTGACAGGCGTGAGACATTTCAATGTTCGGGTGAGGTATGTATCTGGAATAACAGGAGGAGTGCCAGCGCCCTAATTTCCTGATGACGTGAGCAGGAACTCTGTTCTTGGAAGCTGCAGAAGCGGCGCCAATCCGGAAGGAGTGGCCGGAGACAGATGCCGGGAGCGAACATGTGAAACAAATTGGGAGCTCGTGAGGTGTGCGGCATTGAAAGGCAACAGTGGCCTCTGAGGTGACGAACTGTCAATACTACTTAACAACTGATGAAATACTTGAACGGGGCACCAGCGGTGAGTGGTTGGGTGGTACGTGACCTGGGTAGGAGGGCCTGTCTGTGAAGTTTTGGTGCACATGAGCGAGAAAATGAAATTATCTGTGTCAGTCTTCAGTTGTCCGACAGTCAGATACCTGCGGCTGCTACAGGCTGAGGTAAACTTTCCTGGTCTCAGGAAGCCGTAGAAAGCCAGGTATATGGCTGCTTTTATCACTAGACTTTGTTGGGGTCCGAAAGGGCTATGGTCTAACATGTCGGACAGCTGACAAAATATTTGCCCGGTGATGGCCTGGCGGCCCGGCCGCGTGTTAGGATTACATTTCTCAAGTCCCCTGAGTGTAGCCTTGACTACGTGAATGGAGAACAGTGAGGGAGCTTGCGGTTGACTAGAGGCTCGTAAATGCTGTACACCGGCTAAGTAAGACTTGACTGTGGAGTGCGACAAATTCAACTCAGAGTGACAATAACCAATGAAGGCCAGGATGTAGTTGGTAAAATCGAGGACGCCTTGGGGAAATTTGTCTTAAAATTTAAGAAACGCCCTCCATCCTGTTTGATAAGCCCTGGCCGTGTTGGGTGACAGGGACTTGGCCAGTAGAGAACGAGCTGTAGCTAAGTGAGAGTTTATGTCCAAACCAGTGAAGGGAACGGAGGGACTGTGGCTCCGCTGGCGTCTGCGTCGGGAAATACCTGCGAGAAAAGGCCAAAAATAGCTCTAGACAGCACATCAGCTGCGACATTTTTCTGTCCTGATATATGCGAGCATGTGTAACGAAACTGGTATTGAAATGAAAGAAGCACTAGCCGTCTGAGGAATGGCAACACCTGCGGGGATTTAGATAATCCGTTATTTAGGATATCCACAACTGCTGCATTGTCGGAAATGAACAACACTGTGTGACCGGTCCACTCGCGACCCCACACATAAGCGGCTGCGACTAAGGGGTAAATCTCACAGGAAGCTGAAGACTGAAGAAACCCTGGCAGTATCTTGACTTCGTCAGGCCATACGTCCGCTAACCAATAATCCCACATGGCTAAGTCGGCAACTATTTGGTCGTCAAGGCATACAAGGCTGTCTTGGGAGGGAGCTGAAGGAAGGAGAGCTAGCAGTCGTGACACGAACGGCCTACCTTGGGGCATGACTCGCATGGAAAAATGTAAGATGCCTAAAAGACTGTAATTCAATTTTTTATTTTTTTTTTAACGGTTCTGGTCTGTGCGAAATTGTGGAGGGTGAACCTAATCCTGTCCAGTTTGTTTTTTCCGGTAATTTAGCGACCATGTTTACTGTGTCCAGAATGATACCTAAGAAAGTAATAACTGGGGACGGACCTTCCACCTTTTTAGGGGGCTAACAATAAATTCCTGCACTCATAAGACGATTCAGGCAAGGTGACTAGGCCAGTTTGGAAACCTGATCTAAACCTTGAAATGAGGAACTGAACGAAGCTAGGGTCGTGGTGGTTGCATAGGAAGTGCAGCAGACAATCAACGTTAAGGACACTGAGGTACGACTTATCCGCTTTTAATGTACAGACTAACTTGGGATGGGCTCTAAAACAATTCACACACACATGTAACAGCCTACACTGGCTATAATTGCAGGAGGAAAAGTTGAAATTATTGCAGATCTGTGATCTGCCGAGATATTGAATGGGCCTTCCCAACTTGTTGACTAAATCAGGGGCATGCAGGGGATCAGGGAGCCTAGACGGCTGTGCGGGAGGGCTAATATCGGCACTAGAGGTGGCTTTGTGACACCATTCTGCTGTGTGGTAGATGGATTGACACAGAGAACAAGCAGGAGCCCTAAGACCAGCAAAGTGTCTGCAAAATATCTCAGTGTCGATATTAGCCCAGTTTGTGAGAAACTGAAATTGACTGAGGGCCACCGTGGCTTTAGCTGAAAAGGAGCAGTGATAATCGTAAAATGAGCTACCACCATATTTGTACCCCAATTCGGTCACTCTAAACAAATAAAGATCTAGCTCTTCCCTGCGATCAGGCCGTACGGAACAAATTACGTCTCTATACAGGCTGAAAGCTAAAAGGAACTCCGGGATGGTAAGCTTCCTGTTTAGCCTGAGATCGCGGCCCCTGAGTACTACTGAGACATCGCCGCACGCGATGACTTTGCTGTCAGAGAAATCCCGAGTAGCAATCAACAGGGAAGACAGGTTGACGTCCCTGCCTTCCAGAATATCTTTCCTGATGTTGGGTGGTATGAAATGAGCGGGGGTGATATTAGGAACAGATATTGTCGTACCGGTGCACCCCGCAGCGGATGTGGACGGGATGGCCAGCTCTGGACCCGGAGGAGTGAGAACGGCACCCCGGGACTCGACTGTGTCCAGTCTGGATTGGATGTCCGTGACAGATGACGTAAGATTATTTAGCATGAGGTGAATCTGAGCGAGCGAGGTCTGGACTGTGGCCATCGAGACTTCCTCCTGACGTTGAAGACTCGCAGAAGACATGAGTAGGCGGTATAATTCCGCTTTTCTGGCCGATGCTGTAAACGGGATACCCCTCTTAGAAAGCTCTGCCATCAACCTTGGCACGGTCCAACTCCGTAGTGACGGGATGCTACCTGCTTCGGACAACCTGGCGGTATTTTCGTTGACCGAGGCCTCCATGATGTCAGAGGCATGAGACATGATCCTGTAGATACAGTACGTGAGAATGAGGCACAGGCACAGGACCCGGGACTGGACACCAGTGACAACCCTACCACCGAACGATGTGGTGTGCGTGCGCATGCCATCGTGGACAACGTCACCTCGTGATCAATGATTACCGCCACCAACTGAGACAACTGAGCTGACTTACCCACAGCAAGGAAGAAGCAAATAGAAGAGGAGACTATCTAAAGAGGATATCAAAATAAAACCGTGAGATTTTTTAGACGACAAAATGAGAAGGTGAACTAGTACTGAAACGTTCCCTATACTACCTGTTGGATATGATACTGGGTCACTGAGAAACGATGGCAGACCTGAAAAGAAGTAACGTTCCTGGAGAGAAATGGATTAAACATAAAACAGACAAGGAACGGCTATACACGACTGGAGATGTGGACGAGATTGACGAACAAATATGCGTATAATGCGTAAACTACAGAGGTTTGAAAATGAACTGACGTAGTGAATGCGTACTTGAGGCGACTGAACATGACCTGAAAAATGTGCAGGGCATTTCTTTCCCTTTTTTTTTTTTTTTAAACACACGCATATATATATATATATATATATATACATACCTATATGTATATATATATATATACATACCCCATCGTGTTAATACAACCTTCTTCCCCTTTTTTTTTTTTTTTTCTTGCCTAAGTAAAACAATGGCATAGGTAAGTAAAGTGTGTTTTCTCTTTTTTTTTTTTTTTTTTCTTCTTTCTCAACTGCAGTAGCAGGAGTGACCACCAGAGGGTGCTCATACTGAAAACCTGCTACACACTGTGTAGTGAGCTCCCCGTCCTGCATTCTCAGATGCGGCCACCGGGGGCGAATGGAACCAGACAGGAAGGAGCCTGGGACGTCGAGTGAAGTGAAGCAAGCAGCCGGCAGCAGCAGGAGAGGACACAGAGGTAAGTACAGCAAATATAACCAAATAACCTGCCTCACTAATGGCACGGTGGCCCGTGCCAGACATTTGCGAACGATTTCGGGACCACGCTGACCCCTGCACCCTGCCTATACTGCCGCATGGGATGAATCCAGGCAGTTCGCTCCGGTGCAGCGTGACTCCCCCTTACCTGGGGAGCCGGCGCTGCCGACCGGACTTTAAGCAACGGGCCACTGACTGAGGCGGCAACTTACCTGGGAAGGCGGGCGAATGAGTTTGGACGTAGAAACGGTGGGCACAGCGCACAGTGCGAATAAGGAGCAGTAAGGCAACTGACCAGACGCACACGGATATGGCCACGATCTGTGTTGAGCAGACGTAGGATGTAGGGGAGGGGGAATGGAACCTAAATAGCATGGCAGAGCCCCTCCCACAAATACAGGCCAATGAATCGGCCTTAAAACTTAGTGTACTTCTCATTTGGCCTTGTCTTATATACAGTAGCCCTCACCAGGATCAGGCAAATCTTCAGAGCTTTATTGCTTACAAAGTAGCATAGAGGCACAAGCTGGGGAGTGGGATGGCCATAAGGTGTGAGCCGGCAGTGATGGCCGTTTTGCGCGTATCTCACGCTTCCTCGGACCGCTTGTGACGCAACAGGCGCACCGCCGTGCATTTAAGAGCAAGCCGCGGTTCATCACCATGGTGACCATCGACGCTCCACAGGTGCACTGCTGTAACGGAAACACTAAGGAAAGAGAAACATAATAACAACATACAAATGAGCACTGAAACAAATCATAGCAACAAATATCTAACCTGGGGGCGACAAATTCGCAAATAGCATATCTTATTAAAGAGGAGATGTGAAAATAAAGCAATAAGGAAATGATACAATGTAATATATAAAATAACACAGTCAGAGTCTGGTTGGTTAAGCCTATTGCAGGCTAGGGGGACGCTCTGCTAGTGGGTGAAACCTCCCATCGCGGCAGGTATCAGCGGTTGAACCGCCCAGAGGGGGTGGGTTCAGTGGCCAACGAGGAGAGGGAAAAGGAATAAGGGGGTGCTAAGCAAGAACCGCCATGGCAGGTCACCCGTGATCCCCAGGTTAGATATTTTATTGCTATGATTTGTTTCAGTGTTCATTTGTTTGTTGTTATTATGTTTCTCTTTCCTTAGTGTTTCAGTTACAGCAGTGCACCTGTGGAGCGTCGATGGTCACCATGGTGATGACCCGCAGCATGGCGGTGCGCCTGTTGCGTCACAAGCGGTTCGAGGAAGCGTGAGATACGTGCGAAACAGCCATCACCGCCGGCTCACACCTTATGGCCATCCCGCTCCCCAGCTTGTGCCTCTATGCTACTTTGTAAGCAATAAAGCTCTTTGAAGATTTGCCTGATCCTGGTGAGTGCCGCGTTTTCTTTTTCCTACTCGCTGAACATTGAATGCCTACTTGTACGCTGAGCACCACGCCATCTGGGTCTGTTGTGGAGGCACGGGTCTGTGATCTCTGAAGTTACAAGGGGTATAGGTGATTTACTTATTTGAGCAGTGCCGCTGTCTTTCCTTACTTTCATCTCCCTACCATTCTTATATACAGTAGCAATGGACTTTTTTGTTTTAATTTAGATTAGAATTTCTTGATCATCTAATCTGAAAATTGTGTATTGCCTTTGTAGTTAGTAAAGATAATCGAGCATGCTTGGCCGAAAGCCTGTTCTCCAGTGTAAAGTGTGCGCATCCCAAAAATATCTGTGACATTCAGTGTACTTTTTCAATAGACGGTGTCTGCTGTGGACAGTGAGATTAGCTGCGCCACATCTCCAGTGTAAAGTGTGTCCATCTCAAAAATATCTGTGACATCCAGTGTACTTTTTCAAAACACGGTGTCCACTGCGGACCATGAGATTACTGTCTACTACTCCTTCTTCCCACCATGGAGAGTCTGGCCAAACAAGTGATCCCAGACTCAGATATTCCTTGATTTGGCACCCTTGCCAAGCACACTTGAAGAGGGACAGATCTTGTGCCTTTATTCCCAAATTCTTGAGCATCCACAGTCACAAAAAGATGGCGGTGGGGAACGGCAATTACTGTTTAATGAGGTGGATGATGATGAGACACAGTTGCCAATAACTCAACAGCAATTACTGCCTCAAGAGGTTGAGGAAGAGGATGTGACGCAGTTGTCAATCACTGAGGTTGTGGTTAGGTCAACAAGTTAGGAGGATGAGCAGAGTGAGGAAGTGGAAGAGGAGGTGGTGGACGATGAAGTCACTGACCCAACCTGGGAAGGTCGAAAGCCGAGCAAGGACATCAGTACAGAGGGGGAGAGATCGACAGCACCGCAACAGGCTGGAAGAGGCAGTGGGGTGGCAAAAGGGAAAAGGCGGGCCACACCAAACAGGCCCGCAACTGTTCCACAGAGCACCCCCTTGTGGAAATCTTCCTTGCCAAGGGGGAGGTGTTCTGCAGTCTGGAGCTTTTTTGAGGAAAGTGCAAACGACAAAAGAATTTTAATTTTCAACCTGTGACATACAAAAATGAGCAGGGGCGCGAACACTAGCAACCTCACGACAACCAGCATGATCCGCCACATGGCATCAAAGCACGGTAATAGGTGAGTCCACAATCTGTGTCTGCGGGGCACACCACTACCTCCTCTTCACCGGTGCTATGTGCTGCCTAATCCACTATCCAAGAGCAGGCCCAGATGCCTCCTGCCCTGCACCTGGAGCTTCGCAAGCACCATCAGTGACCACATCCAGTTCCGTGTCCCAGCGCAGCATCCAAATGTCCTTACCCCAGGCATTTGAACGCAAGTTCAAATACCCAGCCACCCACCCACAGGCCATAGCACTAAATGTGCAGATTTCCAAATTTCTGGGCCTAGAAATGTTGCCATTTAGGCTTGTGGACACTGAGGCCTTCCACAGCCTGATGTCGGCGGCCGCCCCGTGTTACGCAGTCTCCAGCCGCCACTATTTTTCAAGGTGTGCTGTGCCCGCCTTACACCAACATGTGTTTCGTAACATCACACGTGCCCTTACCAACGCAGTCACTGGGAAGTTCCACTTAACCACGGACACATGGACAAGTGCATTTGGCCAGGGACGCTACATTTATCTGATGGCCCACTGGGGGAATTTTGTGGAGGCTGGGAGCAAGTAGTATCCTGGGAGGAAACAGGTGCTACCAACGCCAAGGATTGCGGGCCCTACATTGATCAGGGTTTCTGGCAACACCTACGTTAGTGGCTCCAACCCCCATTTCTCCTTCTCCACTCCACCTCTGAATTATCTGCGTGCAGCACCAGTCAGTCATCAGTAGCTGGAAGCAGTGTAGCACTGCAGTGGAGAAGCGGCAACAAGCCGTGCTGAAACTGATATGCTTAGGGGAAAAACAGCACACCACCGCAGAGCTGTGGCAAGGGATAAGAGACCAGACTGAGCTGTGACTCTCGCCACTCAACCTAGAACCATGCATGGTTGTGTCTGATAATGGCCGTAACTTGGTGGCAGCTTTGGAGCTCGGCAAGCTCAGACACATCCCATGCCTAGCGCATGTCTTAAACTTAGTGGTTTAGCGGTTTCTCGAAATCGACCCCAAGTTACTGGTGAAGGTGCGGCACGTGTGTGCACATGTCTGCAAGTCATCGACAGCTTCAGTCGGACTGTCAACACTGCAGCAGCGCTTAAAATTGCCACCTCAACGGCTGTTGTGCAACGTGAGCACGCGCTGGGACTTGACATTCCACATGTTGGCCAGGCTTTGTAAGCAGCAGAGAGCAGTAGTGGAATACCAGCTGCAACATGGTCGTCACTTTTCTAGTCAGCTTTCGCTATTCACAAGTGAGGAGTGGGCATGGATGTCTGACCTCTGTGAGGTTTTAACAAACTTTGAAGAATCAACACAGATGGTGAGCAGCGATAACGCTATTATCAGCAAAACCATCCTACTCAAACGCTCGCTGCTCACAATGAAGGACGACGCTTTGCATGTGGAAGAGGTGGAAATGGGGGAGCATATTACACAGGGTGATAGCCAGACCACCCTCAGTTTGTCTTTTCAGTGCAAATTGATCGATGAATAGGAGGAGGAGCAGGAGATGGTTGCCTCCGCTACAGAGGGTAGTACCCACAGAAGTTGTATTCCATCTGTTCAGCGTGGTTGGGCAGAAGAGGAGGAAGAGAATGAGGAGATTGAGAGTGATCCTCCTGATGACGACAGAAAAGTCTTGCCTGTTGGTACTCTGGCACACATGGCTGACTTCATGTTAGGCTGCCTTTCCAGTGACCCGCGCGTTATACACATTTTAAACAACACGGATTACTGGTTGTTCACCCTTCTCGACCCATGCTACAAAGAGAACTTCTCATCTCTCACTCTTCTGGTGGAGTGGACGAGCAAAACGTTGCAATACCAGAAGATCCTTGTTGAAAAATTGCTCCAAAAATTTCCATCTGACAATGCTGGTGGCAGAGTCCGTAGTTCCTTAGCCAACCGAGGAGGGGAGACAAGGGGAACACATAGCAGTTCCAATAGAGGCAGGGCAACACTCTCCAAAGCCTGGGACCGTTTCATGACACCCTGCCAGCACCCTTTTTGAAAGATGGTGAAGGAGTACATAGCAGACCGTGTCAGCGTCATCAAAGATCCCTCAGTGCCTTACAACTACTGGATGTCCAAGCTGGACACATGGCACGAACTGGCCATGGAGGTACTCACCTGCCCTGCCGACAGATTTTTGTCTGAGCGGGTATTTAGTGCTGCTGCTGGAATTATAACAGATAACCATATCCGCCTGTTAACTGAAAGTGCTGACATGTTGACTCTTATAAAAATGAACAAGGCCTAGATTGACCATGACTTCTCTACTCCACCAGAGGAAAGCGTCTGAACCTAAAGGCACTTTAAATGTGTTTTTTTTTATGGTGTATTGAATACATGCAATCCTTCCACCAGAAACAAGGGTATATGGTTGAATCTTCCTTTTCTCATCCTCCTCCTCTTCCATCATATCAACATGCTTATTCGTCACATATAATGCACTCACATATATGCCCTTCACATATAATGTTTTACAGGGTCAGCTCAGCTGCAGGCCCTCGCATATAATATTTTAGAGGTTCAGCTCACCAGCAGGCCCTCACCTACAATGTTTTACAGGGTACGCTCACCAGCAGGCCCTCACCTACAATGTTTTACAGGGTCAGCTGAACCTCAGGCCCTCGTGCAGCGCCCCACTAGTATACGTGAGCACTGTAAAAGCTTGTTATGTCATATGTTGTATCATGCTGTATTTTATTCTTATGTAGAATCCCTGTAACCAGGCTCTTAGGTGCACTTCATACATTCCATCACTAGATGGGGATAGCACCACAGTATATAAAGCACAGTTCAGGCCTAGTTAGGTAGTTTTAGAGTGTGAGAGTTGAAGGAAATGGAGTGAGGACCAAGGTGGGAGGAGAGGACGCCTCTCCAGTCAGATCTCTCTTGGGCTCCACTGCCCAGAGGAGCCAATTCATGGGCTCAGTGTCAAGCCAGGAAATTAGGCAAAAGTGAAGTCTTATTCTACCAACTACTCTTCTGGAGTGCCAAGCGGATTTTACTAAGTTTATTGTGGAAAGACAAAGGAAGGACAATAGCCATTATTCTAGGCTACTTTGTAATAAGGTGAAGGTTTAGTAGCTTCCGGCAGCCTCACTTTTTGCTTCAAAGACAGATCAGACATCTGTTACATCACTTGTGTGTATAAGAAAGATACTTGAACTACCTTTACTGAGAGGGTCATCTCACCAGCAGGCCCGCACCTAAAATGATTTAAAGGGTTATCTCACCAGTAGGCCCTCGCATATAATCTTTTACAGGGTGAGCTCACCAGCATGCCCTTGCGTATAATGTTTTACAGGGTCAGCCCACCAGCAGTCCCGCACCTAAAATCTTTTACAGGGTCAGCTCACCAGCAGGCCCGCACCTAAAATATTTTACAGAGTCAGATCACCTACAGGCCCATGCATATAATGTTTTACAGGGTCAGCTCAACTGCAGGCCCTCGCATATAATTTTTTAGAGGGTCAGCTCACCAGCAGGCCATCACCTACAATCTTTTACAGGGTAAGCTCACCTGCAGGCCCTCACCTACAATCTTTTAGAGGGTCAGTTCACCAGCAGGCTCTCACCTACAATCTTTTACCGGGTCAACTCACCTGCCGGCCCTCAGCTAATTATACCTAATAGGTAATTTGCGCGCGTGCTGCCTTGCTTGGAAGTGGTAGCTGTAGCAGTTTCTCAGGCCCCCTCTCCAGAATCAAACCCTGATTCCCTGTTACCAATGGTCACAGTTGTTTGCTCTGAAAATAACATGGAAAGTTGATAGGGCAGACATCCGAATGGATCGTCGCCATCACGGGGACGTGCGATCGGGCCCAGGTTATCTAGAGTCACCAGAGCGGCAGCAGGCCTCTCCCATAATGTTTTAGCTGGTCAGATCAGCAGGCCCTTGTTGCTAATGTTTTTGAGGGTCACCAGCAGGCCATCAATCATAATTTTTCAAGGCTGTGTATGATGCCCTCCTGTATGTGTAACAAAGGCTGTATTGTAGTGCCGGTGCCTTGTACTTTTTAGCAGCCATTTCACTTAGAGATTAGGCTTTATGAGTGTAGGAGTCCCACTACCTGAACAATTGTACCACAATGTGAATGAGCCCTCCTTTATGTGATATATAGGTTGTAACGGAGTGCTTCTGCCTTGTAATTTTTGGCAGCACTTGCACTTTATATACAATTAAATATACAGGAAAGAATGTTTCCTAACAATTTTTCCTCTAAAATCGATTCTTTCTTTGGTTTTGTGCGTATTATTGTCAGTCTGTGAAAGTGGCGTACTACTCGGAAAACATAATTTCCAGCAGCGACCTGGGAGTCCAAGATGCATCCAGACATCCTCCCCATGCTGTTCTCGAACCATTTTGGTGGTGTTTCCATCAATTTCTGACCTTTTCCTATGAACCAGGCACCCTCCCCTCTTCAGGGCAGGGGGTGCCTGGTTTAATGCTCGGGTTCTCCCATTGACTTCCATTATACTCGGGTGCTTGGTAGAGCACCCGAGCATCCCAATGTGTTCGGCCTGAGCCCCCGAGCACTATGGTCCTCGATCAACACTAGTAGCTAGTCCTGCCAAAATAAAGCCCTCATACAGATAGATCAAGGTAATAATGAAAAAAAAAACACAAAAAAGCTAATAAGTAAAGAGATATATTTTGTTTTATATATGTACAGTATATAAATATTTTAGAGAACATAAAAGCAAATATCAAATTGATCAAAGATAAAGGCTATCATCTGAAAAAATATATATAAAAATGTTATCTTTATGGTTGAGCAGAACATAATTTCATAAAATAATATTTTTATCTTTAGAGATGAGCAAATTTTTCTGGAAAAATTTGGTTCGATTCAAATATATTTCCTGGAAGCAGAAAACCTTTATAGTGGTGTAGAACACTTTGCCTTGCAGTAACACGCATAGGGAGTCTGCTTTGGTAGTGAAATAATACTGTTCGTATGACATGCAGATGACAGGTGTCACTCTTAGAATCACTGCACACTTCACTTAATTGGGCAGTCAAGGGGCAAAAACTGACCAAATAACTCAAGTATGAACTCAGCCTTACAGGTCAATTTTAGCGCTATGAAGAAGTGCACTCCCTTTAGAGCCGTCTTCAGCTGATTCCACATAGATGTCAATAGAATCTATTCTATTAAACGCTTATACAAGAACACCCCCCCGACAGAGTGGAGAGGGTGTCAGCAGTAAATTTGTGTTGACGTCACTGATTAATTTGCCTTTCCTCTGATCCGTCAGAACAATGACCCACAAAAAACGGATCCTGTCTGTGGAGCATACGCCTTCACTCGGTCAGCATTTGCTCAATAAGCTATCAGTATTACGAATGCCAAAAGAAACAGGAGTGGATATAAAACAGAGATGACACGTGAATGAAATAATTACATGTCTTCTGTGTTTTGTACCCACTCCTGTTTTTGGCTTACAAATCATAAGCCAATTCTGATGGGACCATACAGGCCTTATAACTGCTACACAGACAGGATCTGTTGTGCATCTCATTTTTCCTTCCTTCTGACAGATCAGAAGAAAGGCTAAATAAATGATGATGTCAGCCAGACCGAAAGCCAAAATAGTGGACCAGTCATGAAGTGGGGAGGATGGGAACAGTATGAGGAGGCCACCGAGTGGCCCAATGACAGGGTCTGACAAAGTCTAGAAGTGGTGGCAGCATCAGGAGAAGGTCACCAAGTGACACAATGACACAGTCTGGAGTTGGCAGCATCAGGAGAAGGTCATTGAGTGGCACAAAGACAGAGTCTGGAGGTGGCAGCAGCAGGATACCACAGAGTGGCAAGGTGACATAGGGTGGAGATGGTAGCAGCAAGATACCACAGCGTGGCAAGGTGACATCCGAATCAGAATCAGAATTAGCTTTATTCGCCAAACACGACACAGTCGATCGTGCTCGGAATTGGGTTAGGCACAGGTACAGGCATAGTAAATAGGGGGTGGAAGGGGGGGGGTTAAGCAATGGGCACATTAGGGGCGAGGGAGGGATTATGGGCGGGAGATGGGGCGTGATGAGTTCAGCAGTCTGACGGCCGTTAGGAAGAAAGTGTTCAGCCTCCTCGATGTCCTTGCAGGGATGGCCTGATACCTGCGGCCGGACTTTAGAGGCTGAAGAGATGATGGCCCGGATGGGAGTGGTCATTGAATATTTTCAGAGCCCTGGAGCGCAGTCTGTTGGAGAAGATAGAGTCAAGGGGTGGTAGTGGCAGTCGAGTAGTTCTCTCCGCCGAGCTGATGACCCTTTGTAGTTTGCGCTTGTCACTGGCTGATGAGCTGGCATACCACACCAGAAGGGACGAGCACAATACCGACTTGATGGTACAGGAGTAGAAGGACTTCAGTAGGTCCTGAGCCATGCCGAACTTCCTCAGTTGTCGAAGGAAATAGAGCCGCTGGTGAGCCTTCTTTATGATGGACGAGATGTTGGGATGCCAGGATAGGTCTTCAGAGATTGTCGTGCCTAAGAGGCGGGCATTGGGTACCCTTGCGACTTCAGATCCGTCTATATGGGTCGGGGGGGGGACTACCCTTCCCTTCCTGAAGTCGACGACCAGCTCGACCGTCTTTGTGGCGTTTAGGACCAGGTTGTGCGCGCCGCACCAGTTGCTGATCCTGTCAATTTCCTTACGGTAGGCCTGCTCATCGCTGTCGCTAATCAGGCCCACAAGTGTGGTGTCATCAGCGAACTTGATGACTTTAACTGAGGCCTCCTCCGATCTGCACTCGTTCATGTACAGAGAGAACAGGAACGGCGATAGTACACATCCCTGAGGGGCGCCAGTGTTGGTGACCCTCGGTTTGGAGGTCAGATTGCCTAATCTGACGACCTGGGACCTGTTAGTGAGAAAGTCCATGATCCAATGTCGTAGTGTTGGATGGACATCAAGTGTCGTAAGGTTCCTCTGCAGGATGCTGGGGGAGATGGTATGGAGATGGCATCAGCAGCAGCGGGATACCACAGAGTGGTAAGGTGACATAGTGTGTATATGGCAGCATCAGGAGACCACAAAGTGACCCGGTCACAGAGTGGGGTGGTGGGTGGCAATACCTGAACCCGCTGATGAAGGTGGGTGAAAGAAGGAGCACTTGGCATCAGATATGTGGCATCAGGCAGGTGGCAGCATTAGAGTAGTAGCTGAGGCTAGTAGCCAGAAGAAACCGGTCTCTTTTTTTCAAGGTTTGGGTGAGGCAGCATGCTTGATCTAATCAGATGCATCAGGCATTGGTGGGTGGAAATCCTGGCTGATCTATGCTTGATTCATCTTCACAAAGGCCGGTCTCTCCACATTTTGGGTGGACAGGCGAGTTCTCCCTGGGGTAACTATGGCCCTTGCTGCACTAAACACCTGCTCTGATGCCACACTACTGGCCGGGCAGGACAGCTTTTCCAGGGCAAACTCTGCTAGTTGCGGCCACAAATCCAGTTTGGCTGTCCAATAGTCAAGCGCATCTTCAGTGTGGGTTGGCAGGGTGCTGTCCAAGTATGTCACCACCTGCTGGTTCAGGTACTGATCCAGGTCTACCTGCTGCTGCTGGTGAGTAGTTTCTTCACTATGTGGGTGAAGAAAGCTACTCATCAGCGACTGTAGACTGCTGGTACTGCTACTGCCACCCCTCCTAGCAGCCATGTCAGTGGAATGTGAGCGCAGAGGGCCCCCCAGTCAGACCTGTGAGAGGATGGACGATGGCACAGATAGGCAGCTGCCAACTGAGTACATAGGATGTTTCTGTAGTAGTTCAGTTTGTTCTCCCTTTCAGTGGGTGTAAATAAGGCCCCCATTCTGGACCGGTAGCGATGGTCCAACAAGGTGAAGAGCCAGAAGTCATCCCTCTACCGAATGGTGAAAATTCAATTGTCACTACGCAAGCAAGTGAGCATGCATCGGGCCATTTGTGCAAGTGACTAGGAGGGACTCCCTGCCTCCACCTACGCTGCATACTGCCACGGTGTGTCTATGTCTTTTGTCTTGTCTTCCTCATCGCCATGTAGCTCTTCTGGCTGCTTTTGCTACTCCCCTCCCTTCAACTGAGTAGAAAAACCACCAATTTTGCTACACATTGGCTCTGCTCCAGTGCCCTTCTCCCCCTCTCCTCCTCTTCCAGTTCAGCCCCCACAGGGCTCACGTGGCCATGAGATCTAAGCTCCAAGTCTCTTATCCCCTGACCAGCCATTGTTACCACCATCTGTTCCAGTGCATCAAGCAGTGGAATGACGTCGTTCATCAGTCTTGGTGACTGACAAATAGCATGGCCTTCGCAAACGGCCTGAGCAAATTGCAGGTGTCACACATTAGCTGCCACTGGCTGACATCGAGGTTACACAGGGGAGTACTCCTATCCGCTTGCATCATCAAGAAATCATTGATGGCCTTTCTTTGTTCGTATAGTCGGTCCAAAATATGGAGGGTGGAATTCCAACGGTTGAAAACGTCGCATATAAGCCTATGTTGGGTCATGTCATTCTGCCACTGCAGCTTAAGGAGGGTTTGATTAGCAGTGTACTAGTGGCTGAAGGGCATGCAAAGTGTCCTGCCCATTTTTAGGATGTTTTGCAGATGGGTGGAAGACTTCAGGAACCGCTTGACCACAAGATTGAACACGTGTGCCATGCAGGTCGCATGGCTCAGCCTTCCTTGATGTAGTGCTGACACTATGTTCTTCCTGTTTTCGGTCTCCATGGTTCTGATTTTGAATTGTCAGGGAGAAAGCCAGGATTCGATTTCATGACGAAAGACATGGAGCAGTTCCTCCCCTGTGTGACTCCGTTCGCCCAGGAAAATGAGGTGCAGAACAGTGTGACACCGCCGTGCCCTAATCATGTCGTATGCTGGAGGGGCACTGTGAATTGTCCCTGCAGTGGAGGCTGTGGACATGGTGGTGGATGAGTAGGCAGAGGCGGACATTGTTGCAGGACCAACGGCGTTACAACATGGAGGCGGAAGCGGTGTGACCTGGCCAAGTTGCTGGTGTAGCTGTGCAGGGACCACATTCATCCAGTGGGTCGTAAAGGACATTTACTGTCCCTGACCATAGTTACAGCTCCACACGTCGGTGCTGCCATGCCCTTTGGCAGACACCAGTAGGCTCAAGGACTGGCCCACCATCTGTTCTACATATTTGTGCAGAGCTGGTACTGCCTTTTTTGCACAGAAATGACAGCTTGGGACTCTCCACCTCGGCTTGGCACAATCCATAAGTTCTCTGAAAGGTGCAGAGTCCATCACTTGGAAAGGGAGGGACTGCAGCACCAGCAACTTGGACAGGAGCACTGCTGTCTCTTGGCAATCGCTTTGGTGATTGATTGGTGACAGAATGACTGACGAGGAGGAGCAGGAGCCTCTGGACCAGCAGAAAATGGGAATGACAGGCATCTCCCTTTGGCTGAGGTGGTGGAGCCTTGACTGGCTTAAACCGGGTACGTGCCACTGGGTGATGTAGCAAATGCTGCGGCAGGCTGGACCAGCACATTGGAGCCAGGGTTCTCCCAGGCCACTTTATGGTGACGCTGCATATGTTGATGCAGGGCCGTGGTGCCCACATATTCTACATATGGCCATGTTAAACTCCTCTGGCGGCTTAACAAAAAACTGCCACAATGCCGAGTAGGTGATTTTCCCCCCAACAGTCCACACTGACTGACTGCTACCGCCACTGCTTCCGTGAACCCCTGCACCACTACTTCCCAGTCAGATAGATTTCTGAGAATCAGGTGTCTACCCTGGGCACATTTGGCTCCAGACCTCCCACTGCTGCCACTGTGCTGACTCCCAGCCATGCTACCAACCTCTTCTCCTGATGATGATGAAGCCCCTTCTGCACCCAGCTCCCAAGTGCGTTCGGCTTCATCATCATTGAATAGTGTCGGCACGTCACTGGTGTCCTTCTCAAAAGTCTATGGGCCAGGAGCCTGACCACTCACAACACCACCTCCCACGCCACTATCCTCATCACTACTTGCCCACCTAGCGGAGGAAACGGTGGATGTCTCCTCCAGATCTTGGCTGGGCAGTAGCTGCTGACTTTCCTCTAGTAGATCATCCTCGCTGTATAGTGGAGCCGAGCCCACAGCATGCGATACTTCTGTAGCTGAGGGAACAGAAAAGGACAGAGGCAGGTTGAGGACAGGTGAAGGCACAGGGCCTGCACCCGGGCCATGTCATCTAAAGGTTGTGTCTGACAAACCCACGACTGTTGGCTGGGGCTGTCGTATGTCGCTTGGGATGAAATGGATGACCGAGTACACCAAACAAGAATCGCTGGGTTGCTGGTCAAGACACGACCGCTAGATGACACTGGGAGCTCAGGCCTCTCACTGTGACTCCTGCTGCCATGCCCCCTTCCTCTGCTGTGACCTCTGCCTGCGCCAGAAACATTTAAGTCTCTGCCACTCCTTTGTGCATGGCCTGGCACTTCTCTGTCTGACATACTTTTAGCTGAACTAAAAAAAAGTCACCACCTGGATTTAACTAAGCAAATAGTTATGAGCCTCCTATTGGATAATTACTGCATGGGTGATTATCTTTCAGCTGGCAACAAGTTATTTTTCCCCAACTGGTGCAATCAGGGGCGTACATAGGAATCATTGGGCCCCATAGCAAGAATCTGAAATGGGCCCCCTAACTCCGCACACTACCCACCCCTGGCCCATCCCACTACCTACCCTGGCTCCTCCCCTGCCACACCCCCATTGTATTCCCAGAGAGTAAAAGACACAGGTCAGTTTTGCCACAAAGGGAACGCTGTAGGAACAAAACCCGTAAAATGGTGGAGGAATTGAGTTATTTTTTTACAATTCCACCCCATTTGGAATTTTTTGCCCGCTTCCCACTACATTGTATGCCATACTAAATGGTGGCATTAGAAAGTACAACTTGTCCAGCAAAAAATAAGCCCTCATATGGATATGTGACCGGAAAAATAAAAAAAGTTATGGCTCAAGGAAGATAGGGAAGAAAAAAGAAAATGAAAAAGAAACTCTGGTATCCTGTTAAAGGGGTTATCCAACCCCTATTATGCCCCCCAAAATGCTTGGCCACCGCATACAAGTAATACTTATGCTCGGGGGGAGTGCAGCCAATAGCAGGCCATGAAGGAAATGAGCCTCCCTAGCGTCACCCATTATGCTAAGGAGGCTCGTTCCCATTGTGGCCTGCTATTGACTGCCCCCCACATCACTGGATTTTTTCATTCATGTGACAGGGGGATGCAGTGGTGGTCATGTGGGCATCAGTGACGCCGGTGTTGGGAGCGGGCAAAGTATTACATGTATGAGGTGCCCTGGCATTTTGGGGGGACATTATAGGGTTTGAATAACCCCTTTAACTCCTTGCTGCTGATGCTTAGTTTACCATGAGAAAAAATAGCCATTTATCATGAATAATGACTTGAGTATAAGTTAATATTGCTGTCATAACGTGCAAGAAATAAAACCGTTAACATACGTTATACACCAAAAAATATTATCTATTACACGTTACACACCAATAATGTTTTAAACCTTGCACACACCAGTAACTCCACCATATAGTGCCTCTCCCATACACTATGCACAAATAATAACATAATATGCTATACAGATAAATAATCCTGCTAAGGGTCCATTCAGACGTCCACAGTGTTTTGCAGTCCGCAAATTGCGGACCGCAAAACACTGATGCCGCACATTACCGGCACTCAATAGATCATTCCTATTCTTGTCCGCATAATTGCGAAACGCATCCGGACCCATTCAACAGACGTCTGAATGGACCCTTATACAATGTGCACAGATAAAGCCACCATATCCTGTACACAGTGGGAAAGGGCTGCTATTAGCAATTTTTGGTCCCATAATTGCCACAGAGTCAGTGCCACTACGCACTGTTATATACTCCCGTCGGCCACACACATCAGGATTACACCATGCGTGCGCACTCAGGGGTAGGTAGATTTGGACCGGAGTATATAGCCGCACGTGCGCACCATCTCCTACCCAGCCGTGGCTCCAGGCGCAGGCACAGTGTGTCCCGGCTGGTTTTGCGCATGCGCATTAAGTGGGCGCTTCTTCTTTTGACTTAACCGTGGATCTGTGCTTGCGCAGCACTGCACACCCCCTCCTCCAGCTGATTCTCCTCACTTCTGGTGCGGCCACGTCACCGGAAGGGACTGATAAGGAATAGTATTCTGACAGAACAGAGTGAACATAAAAGACAAGAGGTGATGGAGATGTGTTATTAGAGCAGTGCTTCTCCGTACAGGGGGACTCATTCAGGGCCGGGCTTTGGGGTGTGCGGGCTGGGCGCCGGGAGGCCGACAGCTCGCAGTGTAATATACGGCAGGGAGATGAGCGCTTCCATTGTGGAAGCGCTCATCTCCCTTCCTCTGATCAGAGGCCGGCGCAGGCGCTGGACGCGATGTACGTAGCGGGGGCTGGGGGAGGGACTGGGACGAGGAGCTGGGGGCCGGCAATAGCGGTGGGGCTGTGTGGTCACTGTACTATAGCCCCGCCCCACCGCTCCCTCCGGTATACTAATATAAAATGTATTATTGAATTAAAAGTTATTAAACATGCCCCCCTCACTCCTAATAGTACCGTATATCCGAATTTCTTCTGTATAATGCCGGCCGGGCGGCCGGCGCGTCCCTCAGTGATGTCACGTGCCTGCGCCGCCTGCTTTATGAATGAAGCAGGCGGCGCAGACAAGTGACGTCACTGAGGGACGCGCCGGCCGGCCGCCCGCCTGCCGGCATTATACAGAAAAAAATTGGATATACGGTACTATTAGGAGTGAGGGGGGCATGTTTAATAACTTTAAACGGCGGCGGGCACACGGAATCTGTGGATGGCACAGTTAAGGGATGGGGGTCTGTGGATGGCACTGTTATGGGCTGGGGGGGCACTGTGGAAGGCACTGTTATGGGGTGGGAGGTCTGTGGATGGCACATATATAACAGTGCCAGCCACAGATCCCCCTGTAACAGTGCCAGCCACAGATCCCCCCCATAAGTGTCCGTCATCCACAGATCCCACCATACTATTTACAGTTGCGCGGGTGGCGCAAAATGTTTTCTTCTTCCTAGGGGGGGGCATGACAGAAAATAATTGAGAAGCCCTATATTAGAGGGAGGATAGCAGCAGCTGGCATGGGCTCTTTTATATGAAAGGGGAAAGAAGCAGGTGGCATGGACTCTGATAGATCAGGGGGCAGAAGTTGACAAGGGCTTTGTGCTAAGGGATTGGGCACATCAAGTCCAATAGGTGATAGGGGCTCAGTTACTGATGGATGGACAGACACATATTGGAGGAGGACAGAGGGTTCCATGGGCTTTGTGAGTGGGTGGTGGTGACAAGGAATACAAAAAGTGGCTGGGGCTCTGTTATGAGAAGGGGGCACAGAAACTCGTACAGGTTCTTTTGGTCACAGAAGGTGGCAAGGAGTCTCTGGGGACTTCAGGGAACATAGGATATGATAGTGGCTGGGAGGCCAGATGGATGCAGGCTTGCAGCTATTCTGTGGCCTGTGGGGAGAGTAGTAGAGGGGCATACAAGAGAGGTTCTGTGGGGGCCAGGAGGGAGATAATAGGTAACAGCAGGATAGAGGGAGGTGGCAGACAGCTAGTGTCCTACCTCAGATTCTTTACTGCTGCAGTATTTTTCCACGACTGGCGTTGGGGGCGTGGTTTCACGGGATGGGCATGGCTTAATGGATGTGGGCGTGGTCTGTGAAGTTCTGTCTGCTTGAGCCTGACACGGAGGGTCAGGACATCAGCAGAGTGTGCTCTATTGTGTACAGAATGGGGGGGAGAGGTTCGGTTGGGGGCCTGAGCATAGAGGAAGCAAGCAGGGACCAGCCAGGACTGAAAGGAGGACAAGTGGGCGTGCTTCCTCAATTCCCGATAAACTGTCTGCAGATGTAGAGGGCGGGGCCTTTCATGCGCTCCGGCCCCCCCATGCCATGGGGCCCATAACAGCCTATATGGTAGGTACACCACTGAGTGCAATGAGTTGCTTCTCATTTCTTAAATAATCGTGTCGAAAGAAACATCTTGTGGTCGTGGAAAAAATGTTAGTCTGTTTGAGAAGGGTGAAATCATTGGCATGCATCAAGCAGAGAAAACATCTAAGGAGATTACAGAAACTACTAAAATTGGGTTAAGAACCGTCCAACGCATTATTAAAAACTGAAAGGATAGTGGGGAGCCATCGTATTCGAGGAAGAAAGGTTGCGGGAAAAAAATTGTGAATGATCGTGATCGGCGATCACTTAAACGATTAGTGAAATCAAATCGAACAAAAACAACAGTAGCACTCAGGGCTATGTTTAATTGTGAAAGTAAGAGGATTTCCACACACACAATGCGAAGGGGACTCAAGGGATTGGGACTGAACAGCTGTGTAGCTGTAAGAAAACCAATGAGGCAAACCAGAAAAAAAATGCTTCAATTTGCTAGGTAGCATAAAGATTGCACTCTGGAGCAATGTAAGAAGGTCATGTGGTCTCACGAGTCAAGAGAGGGTAAGAAGAGAGGCAGATGAAGTGATGCACCCATCATGCCTAGTACCTACTGTACAAGCCTGTGGGGGCATTGCTATGATCTGGGGTTGCTGCAGTTGGCCAGGTCTAGGTTCAGCAACAGTATGTGCTCCAAGAATGAGGTCAGCTGACTACCTGAACATACTGAATGACCAGGTTATTCCATCAATGTATTTTTTCTTCCCTGATGGAACAGGCATATTCCAAGACGACAATGCCAGGATTCATCGGGCTCAAATTGGGAAAGAGTGGTTCAGGGAGCATGAGACATCATTTTCACACATGGATTGGCCACCACAGACCTTAACCCCATTGAGAATCTTTGGGAAAAGGCTTTGCGCAGCAGTCAGACTCTACCATCATCAATGCAAGATCTTGGTGAAAAATGAATGCAGCACTGGATGGAAATAAATCTTGTGATATTGCAGAAGCTTATTGAAACAATGCCATAGCGAATGTGTGCCGTAATCAAAGCTAAAGGCGGTCCAACAAAACATTTTTGTTGGCAACTTTTTTGGGGGGATGACCAGTGTAAATTAAAAGCAAATTTAACACCCCTAAAAGTGTTGAACATATTTTTATTTTTGTACTGAAATACGCCACAAATAACTGCAACAGTGAAGTTTGTATAAACGCAACAGTTAAGTGCGTATATATTTTTCTTTCTGTATTGAAATAGGTCACTAAACACTTTCAACACATATACAGACGTGGACAAAATTGTTGGTACCCTTTGGTCAATGAAAGAAAAAGTCACAATGGTCACAGAAATAACTTTAATCTGACAAAAGTAATAATAAATTAAAATTCTATAAATGTTAACCAATGAAAGTCAGACATTGTTTTTCAACCATGCTTCAACAGAATTATGTAAAAAAATAAACTCATGAAACAGGCATGGACAAAAATGATGGTACCCCTAACTTAATATTTTGTTGCGCAACCTTTTGAGGCAATCACTGCAATCAAACGCTTCCTGTAACTGTCAATGAGACATCTGCACCTCTCAGCAGGTATTTTGGCCCACTCCTCATGAGCAAACTGCTCCAGTTGTGTCCGGTTTGAAGGGTGCCTTTTCCAGACTGCATGTTTCAGCTCCTTCCAAAGATGCTCAATAGGATTGAGGTCAGGGCTCATAGAAGGCCACTTTAGAATAGTCCAATTTTTTCCTCTTAGCCATTCTTGGGTGTTTTTAGCGGTGTGTTTTGGGTCATTGTCCTGTTGCAAGACCCATGACCTGCGACTGAGACCAAGCTTTCTGACACTGGCTAGTACATTTCTCTCTAGAATTCCTTGATAGTCTTGAGATTTCATTGTACCCTGCACAGATTCAAGACACCCTGTGCCAGACGCAGCAAAGCAGCCCCAGAACATAACAGAGCCTCCTCCATGTTTCACAGTAGGGACAGTGTTCTTTTCTTGATATGCTTCATTTTTTCGTCTGTGAACATACAGCTGATGTGCCTTGGCAAAAACTTCGATTTTTGTCTCATCTGTCCACAGGACATTCTCCCAGAAGCTTTGTGGCTTGTCAACATGTAGTTTGGCATATTCCAGTCTTGCTTTTTTATGATTCGTTTTCAACAATGGTGTCCTCCTTGGTCGTCTCCCATGTAGTCCACTTTGGCTCAAACAACGACGGATGGTGCGATCTGACACTGATGTTCCTTGAGCATGAAGTTCACCTTGAATCTCTTTAGAAGTCTTTCTAGGCTCTTTTGTTACCATTCGGATTATCCGTCTCTTAGATTTGTCATCAATTTTCCTCCTGCGGCCACGTCCAGGGAGGTTGGCTACAGTCCCATGGATCTTAAACTTATGAATAATATGTGCAACTGTACTCACAGGAACATCTAGTTGCTTGGAGATGGTCTTATAGCCTTTACCTTTAACATGCTTGTCTATAATTTTCTTTCTGATCTCTTGAGACAGCTCTTTCCTTTGCTTCCTCTGGTCCATGTCGAGTGTGGTACACACCATATCACCAAACAACACAGTGATTACCTGGAGCCATATATATAGGCCCAATGGCTGATTACAAGGTTGTAGACACCTGTGATGCTAATTAGTGGACACACCTTGAATTAACATGTCCCTTTGGTCACATTATGTTCTGTGTTTTCTAGGGGTACCATCATTTTTGTCCATGCCTGTTTCATGAGTTTATTTTTTTACATAATTCTGTTGAAGCATGGTTGAAAAACAATGTCTGACTTTCATTGGTTAACATTTATAGAATTTTAATTTATTATTACTTTTGTCAGATTAAAGTTATTTCTGTGACCATTGTGACTTTTTCTTTCATTGACCAAAGGGTACCAACAATTTTGTCCACGTCTGTAACTTCAGAAGTGAACTGAGAATATATTTTTGTGTACTGAAATAGGCCACTAAACGCTTTCACCACAAATAACTGCAACAGTGAAGTACGTATATATTTTTCTTTTTGTACTGAAATAGGCTACTAAACGCTTTTACCGCAAATAGCTGCAACAGTGAAATGCATATATATTGTTCTTTTTGTACTGAAATAGGCCACTAAATGCTTTCAACACATATAACTGCAGAAGTAAACTGAGAATATATTTTTCTTTTTATACTGAATTAGGCCTCTAAATGCTTTGATCACAAATAACTGCAACAGTGAACTGCTTATATATACAGTATTTTTCTTTTTGTACTGAAATAGGCCACTAAACGCATTCACCACAAATAACTGCAACAGTAAAGTGGATATATATTTTTCTTTCTGTACTGAAATAGGCCACTAAACGCTTTCACCACACAAAAATACAGAAATGAAATGCATATATATTTTTCTTTCTGTACTGAAATAGGCCACTAAATGCTTTCACCACAAATAACTGCAACAGTGAAGTGTATATATATTTTTCTTTTTGTACTAAAATAGGCCAATAAAGGCTTTTCCAAATAGCACTTGCACCCTAATAACAAGA
Source organism: Bufo gargarizans (assembly GCF_014858855.1). NCBI lineage: Eukaryota > Metazoa > Chordata > Amphibia > Anura > Bufonidae > Bufo > Bufo gargarizans. Next base: position 275,989,303 of record NC_058081.1, on the reverse strand, counting down.
ACAAATTGCTGGAATGACAGAGCCGTTTAATGGATATTTGGATCCCCAAATAATATTTCCCTGCACTTGTAAATCGCTTGTCTAGCACTGACCCTAAAGCCTTCTGATGTCTCTCCCTGCACTAAGTTGCTGTGAAATTATTCTTCCCTATCCTTTCCCTGCACTTGTAAATCGCTTTTCTGGCACTGTCCCTAGAGCCTTCTGACATCTCTCCCTGCACTAAGATGCTGTGAAATGATTCCTCCCCATCCTTTCCGTGCACTTATAAACAATTTATTTTTATTTTTTTCACAATTACTGTCCCTAGCGTCTTCTCACGTCTGTCCCTGCACTCAGGAAAATGTCTGACTCTAAGATGGCGGCCGTATTTATAGGGCTGTGACATCACAGGGCTGGCTGCATGCGTGTCAGTTTGCGTGATCCTGCCTTCCCAGACTTCCTTTCTCCATGTCCTCACACGCACAGCAGTCATTTTAGGAAAAATGCAATTCGTTACCACGAAGCATAAGGAAACTTTCATTCATTGCGAATCAATTTTTGTTTTGAAATTCGGATCGAATTCCACTTCGTCAGCTTCGTTTCGCTCAACTCTATTTATCTCCACCAAAATGTAGTAATACAGTATGCAATATCTAATTTACATTCTGTTTCATCAAAGGTTTTCTGCATTGCACTGTTTGCACTTACAGATGTTATAGATGTTAACATGACAGCCAGTTTGCTGCAATACTAATGTGGCACACCTTTCTACTTGTATTTCATTAGAGTGTAGCACACTGTAGCTATGTTGACATATTGCATCGGTAGATTTATTTGAAATTTCCGATTATATAGAAACTGTGATTTCTGGGTAATGCACTAAAGGGGTTGCCAAAACTTTGATATTAATGATCTCTACTTAGTACTGGCTACTAATATCACAACTACGCTGGTCAGCTGACTAAAATGATCTTGACTTTCCTGTGAGCAGCATACTTCCTTCACTTGTTAGTAGGCATAGCTCCATACATTTTAGTCTCTATGAATGATACTGCACCCAACTTTCTGCACAGGTCCACCACGATGCCTTTAATCAGGAGTCATACCATCACTGATCTGATAGCCTATCCTATATAAAGGCCATCAATATCAAAGTCACAGAAAAACACTCTGAAGTTAGAACATACTTGGAATCTCTTGAAACATTTGGTTTATTCAGCTAGAGGGGTGTAAGACACTCTCCTGTTTCGCAGTCCACTGGTGCCCCCAGGAATTCTCGTGGACCTCGGCCTGCGGGGGACCCCATTGGAGTAGCGGGACAGGTCATGCATGTGTCTGTGGAATCTTCAGTTCCAACTCCTTTGCAGGCAGACGCGGTCCCGGCATCCATGCTGACGCGATCGGGTATCCATGCTGGGCCACTTGAGCATCCGCGTGCACGCTTGAGAGGAGGTTCGCAAAGGGTTACGCCGGCCGCTGACAGGGAATATACCTGTACATAAACTCTAGTAGATTAGAGGGCAGGCATGGGTAAAGTGATCATTGACCAGCCAAGGCCGCACAAGTGTCAGGGATTAGGATAATCATATGGCTTATGAGGAATAGACACATGGCACTCTGTGATTGGCTAGCAGGTGTTTAAGAGGTGATCTCCCTGGCTGGTCAGTGCCCACTGTTGTTTTGACAACCCGGGTGTATGTTGCTGTTCACATTCTTCCAGACTACCTGAGCATGACCTCTGACTTCCTCAATCCATCTCTAGAGACTGCCTGTGGGAGCACTCTGGCAGTGCTAATGCAGGTACTCTAGCTAAAATATAGGTGTGTGACTAGTATTAGATGGTATGGCTGCAGATGTAGAAAATTACTATAACATAACAGGGATAAAACATAAAGGAACATTAAACCATGAAAAACATAAATAACACAAATATATTTAATCCATAGGGAACATAGAGGTATTTCCACAAGCTGCTCCCCAAAACAGATGCCAAAAGTGGTTTAGGAGATATTCTGCATACAAAGAACTACACATAAATGGAGTCAACACTATGAAGGGGGAGGGGGTGATATCCCCAATGGGGATATACCTGTATATTCAACTTTTATTCTGTCTCTACTTATAAAGGGAAACTGCCACCACAAAAAGGCTGTGTAATCTGCAGACATCATGTTATAGAGAAGAAGGATCTGAGCAGGTTAATACATAGATTTGTGGGAAAAGATTTGCTAAAACTTACATTTCAATAATTTAAATTCCTGTTCATTCTAGGCTTTGACATCAAGAAGGGGTTCCTATCTGTGACAGCTATCTCTGTATACACAGCCATAGAGGGAAGGCTGTCAATCACTAGTAGGACTTAGAAATCAAGAATGAACAGCAATTTGAATTAATTGAATACAGGTTATAATGATTCTTTTCCACAAAATTAAGGATGAGTCTGCTCAAAAACATACTGCCTGCAGCTCAGATACTACTGACTGGGACAGGTCTCCGTTGAATTGCCATTGGCAGGTCTTCAACCCAGTACCTTCTGTATTGCAATCAAATACCATAAACAGACACATATCCCAATGCTATTAATAGGAGGATTTTCTCTAAAGAAACATCAAGTATTCTTCCCAGCTATAATGTATTTCCAAGTACAATATACAGGTATCTAAGGTATCTACAGATAGATCTATTTCTATGTGTATATCAGTATATCAGTATATCAGTATATTGTATGGGTGTTTTTTTTCTAAGAGGATAAAAGCAGAAAAAAAGAAATAATAAAATTATATATATATATATATATATATATATATATATATAAAACAGCAAATACCGCAGCAGCACAGTCAGACCATGTGCACTGGGTGCAATTCCTCACAGAGGTCGGCTTCTCCTCCAAGATATGTACTTTTCAAAGAACGAGGCAGCACTTCCAGATTTCGGTGGCAGGGTGAAGACCCCAAAACTTTATTCCCAGCAACGTTTCGGCCTACTCAATGAGGTCTTTGTCAAGCTACACAACAGTGCAAAATACTGGATATATATACCCACAACTCAGTGCAAACACAGTGTAATTAGTGAACTCACATGTTAGCAATAAAGTCACATGACTGCTCCAGATCCTTCAAGTTGGGTGGTTTGCGCTTGTGAACAGCAATCTTTAAGTCTGACCACAGATTTTCTATTGGATTGACATCTGGGCTTTGACTAGGCCATTCCAACACATTTACATGTTTCCCTTTAAACCACTCAAGTGTTGCTTTAGCAGTGTGTTTGGGGTCATTGTCCTCCTGGAAGGTGAACCTCCATCCTAGCCTCAAATCACGCACAGAGTGGTACAGGTTTTGCTCAAGAATATCACTGTATTTAGCACTATCTATCTTTCCCTTAACTCTAACCAGTTTACCAGTCCCGGCTGCTGAAAAACAGCCCCACAGCATGATGCTGCCACCACCATGTTTCATTGTGGGGATGGTGTTCTTTGGGTGATGTGATGTGTTGGGTTTGCGCCAGACATAGTGATTTTTTTTGATGACCGAAAAGTTCAATTTTAGTCTCATTAGACCAGAGCACCTTCCTCCATACATTTTGGGAGACTCCCACATGATTTTTTGCAAACTCACATTGTGCCTTTTTGTTTTTAGCAGAAAGTAATGGCTTTCTTCTGGACACTCTGCCATAGAGCCCAACTCTATGGAGCATATGGCTTATTGTCGTCCTATGTACAGAAACTCCAGTCTCTGCTGTGGAACTCTGCAGCTCCTCCAGGGTTACCATAGGTCTCTGTGCTGCCTCTCTGATTAATGCCCTCCTTGCCTGTCCATGAGTTTTGGTGGGCAACTGTCTCTTGGCAGGTTTGCTGTTGTGCCATGTTCTTCCCATTTGGTTATGATAGATTTGATGGTGCTCCTGGGGATCATCAAAGATTTGGATATTTTTTTATAACCTAACCCTGACTTGTACTTCTCCCTTACTTGTTTGGAGAGTTCCTTGGTCTTCATGGCAGTGTTTGGTTAGTGATGCCTCGTGCTTAGGTATTGCAGCCTTTGGGGCCTTTCAAAAAAAGATGTGTATATGTAATGACAGATCATGTAACACTTAGAGTGCACACAGGTGGACATCATTTCACTAATTATGTGACTTCTGAAGGTAATTGGTTGCACCAGAGCTTTTATGGGCTTCCAAACAAAGGGGGTGAATACATACGCACATGCCAATTTGCAGTTTTCAAGTTCTAAACAACATTTTATTTATATATTTTTCCCATTTCACTTCACCAACTTAGACTATTGTGTTCTGATCCATCACATAAAATTCAGATAAAAAAAACATTGAACTTAAGGCTGTAATGTAACTAAATACGAAAAAGGTCAAGGTACTTGAATACTTTTGCAAGGCACTGTATATTACATTTTAGTGTAGTATGCTGCACCTTCTTGTCCAGTAAAATGCCAGCACACCTATTAGAAAGGCCGAGCAATTATATACACGTGTAATAATGTCGGAAGGACAAAATACGTAGTCACTAAATCCCACAGCTATTGGACACCTCCACACATAAGTATTTTACAAAATTAGTAATTTATTGAAAATGATATCATAAAAAATATATCTGCAACAGCAGACTGCGATACACAGGGCAAATATCTAAGCAAATTTTTATTTGAGTATTATATCATACATATAGAGCAGCATAATTAAATACTAAAGTAAGTAGCAAATAAGAACAGACAGTAAAGGACTGATAGACCCAGGGGAAGGTCAAGGGGTCGGCCACAGCAAAACTGTCTGAAATTAGAGTAAAATAATAATAATAGTAATAAACAAGATTGCCAGCAAGAGGCAAGAAAACCGCGTTTAAGTAAACTTGTTTCAAATAAACTAGGTACAAGGAACCACAAGCTGGCAGTCAAAAGCAAACTGACAAAAGAGAATAAAAGTGAACTACCAGATACTGCGTGTCGGGCCCCTCGGTCAAACCCTACCCAGCGCAGTTTCGCCTGTGAAGGCTTCTTCCAGGGATACCGCATTGACCATGAGCCACCTCTTAAATAGGTCCCTCATTAGGTTAAAATAGCGTCCGGTGTGTGGTGTTAGTCTGCCGGAGGGAAAGGACCTTCCTGATGGTAAACTCTGCCCCTGATGACCAATGGGCTTGCGTATTGATGCTGCATCATCAGGTCAAGTGTCAGGCATCGCTTCATCATAGCGAGGTCACAGACCTCTGACCTCCCATGTGATGATCACATGACCGCAACATAGCTGCCATGTGATCACAATACTACACAGGATCAGAGACACCACCTGTATTATATATCATATACTTCCCAAAATGGTATGTCAACAGGGGGGGATATGGTATGCACAGTATGACACTCAAACTGTCCACATGAGACAAAATATAAAAAACATTAAACCCAGTGTGTAGCCAAATATGTGAATCTCATAATGAATTAAATACCAAACTATACAATCACAAAGTACAAGGCATTTCTATGTATAAAATTCATGGCAATTCATAAAAATACACAACGCATTGCGTAAGAGAAGGAAAAGGAGTACCTTAAATAAATGCTGACTTTAATAAATTTGCAAAATGGGAAGAGGTCTGCAACAAGTGTTCTAGAACACTGATGTAGACAATCATTGATTTAAATACTAACATACTGAGTACCCTGAGATTAAAGGATGAGATTAAAAATATAACAGAACAACTAATACCGACTCTGTACGTGATAAGGAAGAACGGGCGAAAGAGATACAGGGCATATATGATACCTGGGAACAACAGTTATAAACAACTAAGGCCAAAAAATTCCAGAGGGACAAGCAGGACTTTGAAAATAACCGGGTCTATAACTGGCGTTCACCATCATATGAAATGAGATCAAGGTCTAATTTAGCTTCATCCAGTATATCTATAAAAGCGGAGTCTTCTGGTTCAAACAGACCCCATACAAGAGACGTGGTCAGGAGGCTCAAAAGGAAGGAAGCCCCGATGCATAATAATTCAGATGCAAAGCGGAAAATAGATGGCCGCCGGGATGAAACGACGACATAACCTATCAGATAAGCAGTTTTCTAGGACACAAATGGATGTTTTGAGCTATGGACTCACGTTTGCTCCCTCTGGACAATTTGACTGTTTTACAGCAATAATTGATCTACACCTGTTTGCCAGGAAACTGTATTTTTTTTTTTAATACTACTGTAGAGCAGCAGATAATGGACTAGAGACTATTCAGGAGCGGCTAAGATTTTAATGAAACTGTTGGAAGAACAAGAAACAGGGAGCCGAAGCAAATAAGGTATGTTTCCGGCATCACTATTACCAAAGTCCACACGATTCCCAGCCCTCAACCTATATCCTAACATTTATGTGTTTGTGCAGCTGGTGACCAAAGAATTTGAGAAGATCAAAACAACTAAACAACATAATCTTGCATACATCTAGCGATTGGCGGTGGATGAATTAAATAAGATGAAGGAGGTGGTCTTTAAACCAGCTGACAAAGGCGGAAATGTAGTTATTTGGCCTAAAAAACTATACGAAAAGAAAGTGTATAGACAACTGAAAGTGGCGACTTGCTACAAACGTTTGACATACAATCCGGCTAATCAGTATAAGAGAGAATTGACAACAATTGTGCAGAGTGCTCAGTAGTGATGTCCCGAATAGTTCGCCAGCGAATAGTTCCCGGCGAACATTGCGATGTTCGGTCCGCCCCCTATACATCATCATTGAGTAAACTTTGACCCTGTACCTCACAGTCAGCAGACACATTCCAGCCAATCAGCAGCAGACCCTCCCTCCCAGACCCTCCCACCTCCTGGACAGCATCCATTTTAGATTCATTCGGAAGCTGCATTCACAGTGAGAGGAGGGAGAGTATTGCTGCTGCTGATTCAATAGGGAAAGCGTTAGCTAGGGCATTGTTCTGTGTCCACAGACTCATCTGCTGTAAAAAATACCTTGCAGATAAAAAAAAAATTCTATTTAATATTTTTCTGTGACATAATCACATTTTGCAAGCCCGTGTGTGTCAGGCCATACAGACTGCATTGTGGCCACTGGCTAGTGGCTAGGCCTCTACTCATACCGTTACAGGGTGTCATTCACTAAAATACCTTGCAGATAAAAAAATTACATTAAAACATTTTCTGTGATATAATCACATTTGCAAACCCGTGTGTATCAGGCCCACACAGACTGCATTGTGGCCACTGGCTAGTGGCTAGGCCTCCACTCATACCGTTACAGGGTGTCATTCACTCAAATACTCAAATACCTTGCAGATAAAAAAAATCTGCTTCACTTGATCCCTCAGAGGAGTTATTTACACATCAATTGGATGAAATTAGTGATGCGCAACCATTATTGCCAGGGGATGTAGATAACAGGGATATGTCTCAGTCAGGCAGCATTACACACATGGACGAACAGTGTGATGATGATGATGATGTTGTACCCGCTGCTGCTTCCTTTGCTGAGGTGTCAGATACAAGTGAAGTGGTTGATGATGACGATGTGTCCGTGGATGCCACGTGGGTGCCTGCTCGAAGAGAAGAAGAAGAGGGGAAAAGTTCAGAAGGGGAGACAGAGAGAAGGAGGAGACGAGTTGGAAGCAGGGGGAGGTTGTCGCAAGGAGCTAGTGGCACAGTAAGACAGCATGTATCGGCACTCGGGGTCAACCAGACAGCACGCCAATCAACGCATGCTGTTGCCACCACCAGAATGCCGTCATTGCAAAGGTCAGCAGTGTGGCATTTTTTTTGTGTGTCTGCCTCTGACAACAGCGATGCCATTTGCAACCTGTGCCAAAAGAAACTGAGTCGTGGGAAATCCAACACCCACCTAGGTACAACTGCTTTGCGAAGGCACATGATCGCACATCACAAACGCCTATGGAATCAACACATGATGAAGAGTAGAAGCAGCACACAAGCTCAAAGCCACCATCCTAATCCTGGTCCAGCATCTTCAGCCACGTCAACCACTGCTATCCTCCTTGCCCCCTCTCAACCACCCGCCACTCCGCCTCTCACCTTCAGCAGTTCCATCTCATCTGCCCACAGTCAGGTGTCTGTAAAGGAAATGTTTGAGCGTAAGAAGCCAATGTCACAGAGTCACCCCCTTTCCCAGCGTCTGACAGCTGGCTTGACGGAACTCTTAGCCCACCAGTTTTTACCATACCAGCTGGTGGAGTCTGAGGCCTTCAAAAAATCTGTCGCTATTGGGACACCACAGTGGAAGGTACCCGGACAAAATTATTTTTCAAATAAGGCAATCCCAAACCTCTACTCAGTGATTGAAAAGGAAGTCATGGCATCTCTGGCATACAGTGTTGGGGCAAGGGTACATCTGACCACTGATACCTGGTCTGCAAAGCACGGTCAGGGCAGGTATATCACCTACACTGTGCATTGGGTCAACCTGCTGATGGCTGCCAAGCATGGAATGCGTGGCTCTGCAGCGGAGTTGGTGACACCGCCACGACTTGCAGGCAGGCCTAATGCCACCTCCTCTACTCCTCCTACTCCATCCTCTTCTATAACCTCCTCGGCTGAGTCCTCTTATGCTGTGGCGTCTGGCTGCACATCAACTAAATCCCCCCAGCTTCCCAGGGGCTATTCCACATCCCGGATACGACAGTGTCACGCTGTCTTGGGATTGACTTGCCTGAAAGCAGAGAGCCACACCGGACCAGCACTCCTGTCAGCCCTGAACACACAGGTGGATCAGTGGCTGACCCCGCACCAACTGGAGATCGGCAAAGTGGTGTGTGACAATGGAAGCAATTTGTTGGCGGCATTGAATTTGGGCAAGTTGTCACATGTGCCGTGCATGGCACATGTGCTGAATCTCATCATACAACGCTTTGTGTCTAAGTACCCAGGCTTACAGGACGTCCTCAAGCAGGCCAGGAAGGTGTGTGGCCATTTCAGGCGTTCCTACACGGCCATGGCGCACTTTTCAGACATTCAGCGCCGAAACAACATGCCAGTGAGGCTCTTGATTTACGACAGCCCGACACGTTGGAATTCAACACTCCTAATTTTCGACCTCCTGCTCCAACAAGAAAAAGCCGTCAACGAGTATTTGTATGATCGGGGTGCTAGGACAGCTTCTGCGGAGCTGGGAATTTTTTTGCCACGTTACTGGACACTCATGCGCAATGCCTGTAGGCTCATGCATCCTTTTGAGGAGGTGACAAACCTAGTCAGTCGCACCGAAGGCACCATCAGCGACCTCATCCCATTTGTTTTCTTCCTAGAGCGTGCCCTGAGAAGAGTGCTGGATCAGCCTGTAGATAAGCGTGAAGGACCTGCGGCAACGCTGGAAGAGGAGTATGAGGAAGAGGAGTCAGAGGAGGAATGTGGCTTTGAGGAGGAGGAAGACCAACCACAGCAGGCATCCCAGGGTGCTTGTTGTTGTCACCTATCCGGGACCCGTGGTCTTGTACGTGGCTGGGGGGAAGAACAGACCGTCAATGACATCAGTGAGGAGGAGGAACGGGAAATGAGTAGCTCGGCATCCAACCTTGTGCAAATGGGGTCTTTCATGCTGTCATGTCTGTTGAGGGACCCTTGTATAAAAAGGATGAAGGAGAACGACCTGTACTGGGTGGCGCCGCTACTCAACCCCCGATATAAGCAGAAAGTGGCGGAAATGTTACCAAATTACCGGAATTCAGAAAGGATGCAACAATATCTAATTTTTCAGGCATGTGTACATGCCTAATTTTTCTGGCCTCTAGTGCTGCACTGTGGCTGCAAAAACAAAACAAAAAAAAGGCACATACATGTGTCAATTCCCCTTCGTGATTGTTACCTTGTTGTGGTGAAGGGGTTTGCGTATCACAATGAAGCGATCATCACCTCTATGAGTGTGTTGGCAATGTCGCCACACCCCAGATAAGGCCGTTGTTTCATTATGATCAGACTAAAAGCGATCGGCTGGATAATTTTTCATAGAAAAAACATTATTTTTCTTTTTTTTTAAGTTGTATGGGTTTTTAATACAAAAAATAAACTATTAAGAGACTTTATTATGATTTTTTTTATTAGAAATAATGCAGACAATTTAAAAAATTCCCATCAATTCCAATACAAACAAGTACAGAGTTCAGAACAAAATTATTTCAGGATGTTGTTAATTCGACAATGATTAATCAATTCGAGACACAGGCGCTAGTCGCCAGTGGACCCAGCACGTTCACATTATCTCCCACCCAGTCTTCTGTAGAAAGCGCACAGGTGGTGCCTGAAACCCATGCCCACCAGTCTCTCACATCACCCCCGTGCATATCGGGGAATCTGTCTGAGCCTCAAGTCATGCAGTAGTCTCTTATGCTGTTTGAAGACTCTGCTGGCAGGGTTTCCCAAGGGCACCCACCTAACCCTTCCCCAGGGGTGGAAGACATAGAATGCACTGACGCACAACCACTTATGTTTCCTGATGAGGACATGGGAATAGCACCTCAGCACGTCTCTGATGATGACGAAACACAGGTGCCAACTGCTGCGTCTTTCTGCAGTGTGCAGACCGAAAAGGAGGTCAGGGAGGAAGACTGGGTGGAAGACGATGCAGGTGGAAGACGATGAGGTCCTAGACCCCACATGGAATGAAGGTCGTGCCACTGACTTTCAGAGTTCGGAGGAAGAGGCAGTGGTGAGACCGAGCCATTTCTAAACTGCTGGTCTTTGAAATTCTGTCATTCAGGCTGGTGGAGACGGACAGCTTAAAACAGCTCATGTCGCTTGCTGTCCCACAGTACGCCGTTCCCAGCTGTCACTACTTCTCCAGAAGAGCTGTGCCCTCCCTGCACAACCAAGTCTCGGATAAAATCAAGTGTGCATTGCACAACGCCATCTGTGGCAAGGTCCACCTAACCACAGATATGTGGACCAGTAAGCACGGCCAGGGACGCTTTATCTCCCTAACTGCACACTGGGTAAATTTTGTGGCGGCTGGGCCCCAGGCGGAGAGCTGTTTGGCGTACGTCCTTTCGCCGCCAAGGATCGCAGGGCATCATTTGTTGCATCCTGTTGCCTCCTCTTCCTACTCGGCTTCCTCCTCCTCTTCTACCACCTCCTCATCCGGTCAGTGACAGACCTTCACCACCAACTTCAGCACAGCCAGGGGTAAACGTCAGCAGGCCATTCTGAAACTGATGTGTTTGGGGGACAGGCCCCACACCGCGCAGGAGTTGTGGTGGTATATAGAACAACAGACCGACGAGTGGTTTCTGCCAGTGGGCCTTAAGCCCGGCCTGGTGGTGTGCAATAATGGGCAAAATCTCGTTGCAGCTCTGGGACTAGCCGGTTTGATGCACATCCGTTGCCTGGCACATGTGCTAAATTTGGTGGTACAGAAATTAATTGACAACTACCCCGACATGTCTGAGCTGCTGCATAAAGTGCGGGCCGTCTGTGCGCGCTTCCGGTGTTCTCATCCTGCCGCCGCTCGGCTGTCTGCTCTACAGCGTAACTTCGGCCTTCCCGCTCACCGCCTCATATGCGACGTGCCCACCAGGTGGAACTCCACCTTGCACATGCTGGACAGACTGTGCGGCAGCAGCAGGCCATAGTGGAGTTTCAGCTGCAGCACGCACGGGTCAGTCGCACTGCAGAACAGCACCACTTCACCACCAATGACTGGGCCTCCATGCGAGACCAGTGTGCCCTGTTGCGCTGTTTCGAGTACTCCACCAACATGGCCAGTGGCGATGACGCCGTTATCAGCGTTACAATACCACTTCTATGTCTCCTTGAGAAAACACTTAGGGCGATGATGGAAGAGGATGTGGCCCAGGACGAGAAGGAAGAAGAGGGGTCATCTCTAACACTTTCAGGCCAGTCTGAGACGGATCCGCTCATATAATGCAGACGGTGGATCTGTTCAGAACGGATCCGTCTGCATTATATTGTAAAAAAATGTCTAAGTGTCAAAGTAGCCTCAGACGGATCCGTCCAGACTTTACATTGAAAGTCAATGGGGGACGGATCCGTTTGAAAATTGAGCCATAGTGTGTCATATTCAAATGGATCCGTCCCCATTGACTAACATTGTAAGTCTGGACAGATCCGTTTGCCTCCGCACGGCCAGGCGGACACCCGAACGCTGCAAGCAGCGTTCAGGTGTCCCCCTGCTGAGCAGAGCGGTGGCTGAACGCTGCCAGACTGATGCATTCTGAGCGGATCCGCATCCACTCAGAATGCATTAGGGCTGGACGGAAGTTTTCTGGGCCGCTTGTGAGAGCCTTTGAACGGAACTCACAAGCGGAGCCCCGAACGCTAGTGTGAAAGTAGCCTTACTTACATTGTCTATCTCTTGAAGGCCTTGGTCCATCTCAAGACATTCTTTTTGACTATCTGTAAGAACTGGAAGGAAAATAGATCCCAAGTACTAGTCAATCACATCCTCTGGAAGAACACTCTCTGATTCATATAATTCAGAAAGGCAATTTGTAAATGTTTCCATAATTCCCTCCTGATCTTCAATAATGGTCCCATCCATAGCACGAATGCTACAAATCTCTTTCTTTGGGTCCTGGCTAGCTATTACCCTAGCCAGCATCTTCCCTAGACGCCCTGCTTTAGAAAAATATTTTTGTCCTCTAAAGAACAATCTCTGTTGAGCTTTTTCCAAATGAAAATCGAAGAAAGCCTGGCCTGTCCTCTGCATAATCTCTCTAGCTTCCTACGATTTTAACTTGGCATAGCCAACCATTCCAGCCGCAGCTGCTTCCTCTAGTTCCTCTTTCTCCTTCATAGCATATCGTTTACTCACATTAGCAATTGAACTGATAAAGATCCCTCTCATGACCGCTTTAAAAGCATCCCAAACAAATTGAGCTTTAGCTGAAGCGGTATTTTTATCCCACAAGGAAGTAATCTCATTTTCTATCTGGTTATGATTATCAATTATTAATAGCCAGTGGGGATTCAATCTAAATGGGGGTTTCTGTCTGAGGTTATTCCTAACCATACACAGCTCTATTAAAAAAGGAACATGATCTGAAATGGATCTGGTCTCATATTTCATCTGTTTGATACAGTTTAAATATCCTTTATTTATCAGGGCCAGATCAATTCTAGACATAGATCTTCCAGATTTACTTATACATGAGTAGGCCCTTTTTCCTTTGAATAGCTATTCCCAAACATCCACAAGGCCCACCTCCTGCCAAAACTGAGCCAAGGGGGACCCTAATAATAAATATTCCCTCCCATAGTAATCCTATCCCTAGGCCCACCTCCTGCCAAAACTGAGCCAAGGGGGACCCTAATAATAAATATTCCCTCCCATAGTAATCCTATCCCTCTCTGGATACATCACACAATTAAAATCCCCCTTGACTATAACCATACATTCAGGCCATTGATCCACAAACGCTATCAGACAGGTCAACATTTGTATGGAGAAAAGTGGAGGAATATAGATAAAGGCCAAAATACATAACTTCCCATCCAGCCTACCATAGAGAAAAACATATCTCCCCTGTCTATCAATAGATGATGCCAGACATACAAAATTAATCCGATTATGAATTAAAACTGTAACTCCTCTGGAGTTAGCTAGTATATGTAGAATTATAAACCTGTGTGGCCCACCTCCCCCCAAGTCGAACAATCGTATCCTGTGTAAAGTGGGTTTCTATCAAGCAAACAATAGCTGGTAAATGTCTCCGTATCAAATCTAAGACCGCCTGCCTTTTTATCTTCTCCCCAAGGCCCCGAACATTCCACGTAAGTATTATAGTCACCATTATTTAGTCTTAGAGTATCCCATTGATAAACTCCCCAAACTTCGCTCCACTCCCCTCCACAATAGAGACACATCAAAATCCACCCTCCCCTCTAAGGCCCCCCATCCCCTCAACCACAAATCCCATATCCCCCTTGCTCCATCATTAAAAGTGACAGACCTCTTAACTAGGACCATCCCTCCCTCACCCCCTCAACCAGACCTCCAAAAAGAAGAAAAAATGATTTTAAACATTGATCCGATTTAACCAATCAGTGGCCACTTCTGGAAAATCAAAAAAGAGCACATTATCGTTAAATACAATCCTTAACTTGGCCGAATATATAATGGAGTATTTAATGTCCTTGCTCTGAAGGCGTTTTTTAACATCCAAAAATGTACGTCTCTTATCTTGAACTTCTTTTGAAAAATCAGGGAAAAAAGAAAGTTTGCATCCATTATACATAATTGGGGGGAAATCTCGTGCTCACCTCAAAATCATATCTCTATCAAAAGTGGCTAGCATCTTAACTATTACCGTCCTTGGCAACTGTCCCGGAATCGGTTTACCACCAGGAATTTGATGGGCCCGTTCAATTAGAAACAAGGATAAAAAATATTCCTTCCCATAATTATCAAAAATAATGGATTGTATTGTTCATGCTAGATTTTTATCATCAGAGGTTTCTGTTAAACCAATATTTTGTACATTACATCTTCTTGACCGATCTTCTAGATCCACAGTTTTTTTTCCAGATAATTATAATCTATTTTTACTGCCATGTTCTCGGATTTTAATGCTTTCACTTCTTGCTCCAAGTTAGCCACTGTGTTTTCTAATTCTTTAGTTCTATCACGGATCTTTGTCAAATCTTCTTTTATAATAAGGAGATCTGTCTGTACTGACCCCAATTGAATAGCAATATTTTGTATCGCTTTTCCAATGTTTTTAACGATGGATAGAATTTCCTCTAATGGAGAGGAATTGTCCATAGGTATCTCCCCATCTGCAATATGAGGGTCCTCTTCAAGTGCCTCCTCCGATCTAAATTCAAAATTTTTTTTTTTCTTATATTAGTGTCCAGCTTCCTTTTTAATCTGGACCTGGTACCTAAATTTGAGGATCTCAAAAATTGATCAATTCTAGAGGATTCTGTTTGTCTCTGTCCTGCCTTAACCACATTCAAGTCTGTTGAGCGTCTATTCTGTTTAGAGGCCATCTTTATCTTCCACCTTTTTTTTTTTTTTCTTCCTCTCCTCCCCTCCCCTTCCTTCTTTCCTTTCCTTTTCTTTTCTTTCCTTTTCTTTTTCTCTTTTTCTCTTCTTCTGCCCCCCCTTTTTTTTCTTCTCTCCTCAGTCTCTCCTCACCACCTTCCCCCCCCCCCTTTTTTTTCCTCTCTCCTCAGTCTCTCCTCACCACCCTTTTTTTTTTCTCCCCCCCTTTTTTTTTTCACTCCCCCCCCCCAACAAACTTCAATACGGGGAGGTTAATAATTAATTGACAATACTGGGGAATAAGGGTTAAGGAATAAGACTTTCGCATGGGGTTCGATTGAGTCAGGTTAGGTTAGATGAGGCCGAGAAACACAAGGAGAAGGAGGAAAACCAGGTCCAGGCCAGGGGGAACAGCCGGGATGGTTCTCACCAGTCCGGGGTCTTCTCAGGGTCTTCCAGTCAGGTTCTACCCCCAGCAGAAATCCAGGAGAGCCCCACAGGACAGACACAGAGGTAAGGCAAGGAGATAGGAGGCAAAAAAATTATCCACCGATACCGCAATCAGGGGGAGCAGCATGGGAAATCCAAAATAAACTTCAACGTCTCTGCAAGAAGACAGCAGAGCAGACGATACACACACAGACTTGCCAGGCATAGAGAGAATGGGAACGGAATGTAGTCTCAGCAGGGAAGCAGGAGGGCAAACACCGGCCTGACAGGCATAGAAGGAATGGAAGCGCACTTTCACCTCCCAGGCACAGAAGCAAACAAACAATCCTCTGGTCCCGCTGCAGTCACACAGCGGGAAACATGGCACGGGAGTCAGCGTCACCAGGATCGACAGCCATCACGGAGTCAGCACACACCACGGAGGTAAGCCGTCATTGAGGGAGGCGGGAGAGCGCAACGCTATGCTCACGTCATCACGTCCTCCGCCGCTATGGGATGGCACACACCACTTTCTAAAGCGTGTATCTCACACTTGTATTTATTTTGATAAATATACTTTAAACATCATAGTACAGTGTATAGTCTTTTATGGTCGCCGCCTTAGTAACATAGTAACAGTAACATAGTACATAAGGCCGAAAAAAGACATTTGTCCATCCAGTTCGGCCTGTCATCCTGCAAGTTGATCCAGAGGAAGGCAAAACAAAACTGTGAGGTAGAAGCCAATTTTCCTCACTTTAGGAGAATAAAAAATTCCTTCCCGACTCCAATCAGGCAATCAGAATAACTCCCTGGATCAACGATCCCTCTCTGGTAGCTATATCCTGTAATATTATTACACTCCAGAAATACATCCAGGATCCTCTTGAATTACTTTATTGCACTCACCACCTCCTCCTCAGAGTTCCATAGTCTCACTACTCTTACCGTAAAGAATCCTCTTCTATGTTTGTGTACAAACCTTCTTTCCTCTAGACGCAGAGGATGTCCCCTCGTCACAGTCACAGTCCTGCGGATAAACAGATGATGGGATACATCTCTGTACTGACCCCTGATATATTTATACATAGTAATTAGATCTCCCCTCAGTCGTCTTTTTTCTAAAGTGAATAACCCTAATTTAGATTATCTTTCAGGGTACTGTAGTTGCACCATTCCAGTTATTACTTTAGTTGCCCTTCTCTGGACCCTCTCCAGCTCTGCTATGTCTGCCTTGTTCACTGGAGCCCAGAACTGTACACAGTACTCCATGTGTGGTCTGACTAATGATTTGTAAAGTGGTAGGACTATGTTCTCAGTATCCTGTATTAGTAATCCGCCGCACGTAGTTCAGTGTAGAGTGATGCAACAGAGTTAGCTTTATTTAAGGTATAAATAGGTGACTCATGCCTATTTATAAATATTAATTATTAAGATTACCCAAAATATAAATAATATATATCCCTTTTTAGATGCACTAAATTAGAAGCGGTGGAGCGCTCTGGCTCCTGCTCATCGCCTAGGAGAATGTCGTCCTCGGTCTCCTTCCCCCCAGCCACGGACACAAAGTTTAAAGTTCCCCTCAAAGCCTGCTCTTCTGATGGAGCCCTGACTGTGACTGACCAGTTTGGTGATCTCATCAAATGGCTGCAGAAGTCTGCATGAGTAGCCACTGGCGCAGTGAAAAGAAACCAAGCTCCCCAGAACCTATCCTGCATTAGAGTTTGTACAGGTAGTCGTTAACGGCACTTTGCTGCTGGAGCAGCCTATCAAGCATATATAAGGTGGAGTTCCAGTGCGTCGGGCTATCACAAATTAGACGTCTGGCGAGCAAGCGGTGTCGCCCCTGAACATCACCAAGGCAAGCCATGGACGTGTAAGATCTTCTAAAATGGCCAGAGATTTTCTTGGCCTGCTGTAAGAGATCCTGGACCCCGTGGTATTTGGCAAGGAATCGCTGCATGGCACGTGTGACCTGTTTCAGCAAACTTAGCAGATTGGCACCATTGACGCACACCACTTTACCAACTGTCAAATTGAGCGGGGTTAGCCACTGATCGGCCTGTGACCGCAGAGCTGAAAGCAGTGCAGGACCAGTGTGGCTCTTGGCTTCCAGACACAATAGCCGCAGCACAGCATGGCAACGTCTCATTGGACATGAAATAGGTTCTGGGGAGCTTGGGGGGTGCAGTGGAAGAGGCGGTAGCAGTGGAAAAGGAGGAGTCAGACGAGGAGTAAACGGAGGATGGAGTAAGAGATGGAGAAGAGGAGGCAGGCCTGCATGCAATCCTTGGCGGTAACAACAAATCCACACGGGTGCCACGGGTTACATGCTTGACGGACGTCAAAAGGTTAACCTAGTGGGCAGAAAAAGTTTTGGACCTTCCCTGTCCGTGTTTGCTAGACCACGTGTCTGTGATCAGATGTATCTTGGCACCGACACTGTGTGCCAGACATATATTCACTTGCCGCTGAGCGTGGACATATACAGTCCTGATCAAAAGTTTAAGACCACTTGAAAAATGGCAAAAAATTATATTTTACATTGTTGAATCTTAATAAGGTTCCAAGTAGAGCTTCAACATGCAACAAGAAGAAATGAGAGCGAGACAAAAATTTTTTGAGCATTCAATTAATAGAAAATAACGATTAAACTGAAACAGGCTGTTTTTCAGCTGATCCAAATTTTAGGACCACATGCCTTTAAAAGGCCAACTCTGTGCAAAGATGTGGATTCATTGTCATTTTCTGTCAGGTAGTCACACGTTGTGATGGCAAAGGCAAAAAAAACTCTAAATTTTTTAACGTGGTCGGTTTGTTGAACTGCAGGGTCTCTCACAGCGAGCCATCGCTGCTGAGGTGGGATGCAGTAAGACAGTCATTTGCAATGTATTAAATGATCCTGAGGGTTATGGAACAAGAAAGTCAAGTGGAAGACCCAAAAAAAAATTATTAGCACTGAGCCGGAGGATCCAATTGGCTGTCCTTCAAGACACTGGACGATCCTCGACCCAAATTAAGGCCCCTACTGGTGCTTACTGCAGCCCCATAACCATCAGACGGCATCTGAGACTGAAGGGCTTCAAAAACAACAAAAAACATCTTCAAAGACCTCGTCTCTTTAAACGCCACAGAACTTCTCATTTGGACTTTGCAAGAGAGCACCAAACATGGAATATTCAAAGGAGGAAGAAAGTTTTATTCTCTGATGAGAAAAATGTAACCTTGATGGTCCTGATAGTTTCCAACGTTACTGGCATGACAAGCGAATCCCACCTGAGATGTTTTCTGCACGCCACAGTGAAGGGGGTGCCAAAATGGTCTGGGGTGCTTTTTCCTTCAGTGGAACAATGGAGCTTCAGGAAGTGCAGGGGCGTCAAACGGCCGCTGGCTATGTCCAGATGTTGCAGAGAGCATTCCTCATGACTGAGGGCCCTCGTCTGTGTGGTAATGACTGGGTTTTTTCAACAGGACAACGCTACAGTACACAATGCCCGCAGGACAAGGGACTTCTTCCAGGAGAATAACATCACTCTTTTGGCCCATCCTGCGTGTTCCCCTGATCTAAATCCAATTGAGAACCTTTGGGGATGGATGGCAAGGGAAGTTTACAAAAATGAACAACAGTTCCAGACAGTAGATGGCCTTCGTGCGGCCGTCTTCAGCACTTGGAGAAATGTTCCCACTTACCTCATGGAAATGCTTGCATCAAGCATGCCAAAAAAATTTTGGTAGTGATAAACAATAACGGCAGAGCTACTAATTACTGAGTTCATGTTTGGAAGTTGGATTTCTGTTTTGGGGGGTTTAGTTTTTTTTTTTGGAGGTGTTGTCCTAAACAGCTTGTTTCAGTTTATTCGTTGTTTTCATTAAATTGAATGCTCAAAAAAGGTTTTGTCTCACTCCCATTACTTCTTGTTGCATGTTGAAGCTCTACTTGGAACCTTGTTAAGATCCAGCCATGCTAAATATGAATTTATTGCAATTTTTCAAGTGGTCTTAAACTTTTGATCAGGACTGTATCTCTGGGATGCCTTTCTGGTAGAAATATTATCTTCCGGGCCTTCCATTGTGGTATGCTAATAGCCAACAAATTTTCTAAAGGCCTCCGAGTCCACTAGTTTATATGGCAGTAGTTGGCAGGCTAGCAGTTCCAACAAGTCAGCGGTCAGCAGTTGGGCAAGAGGGTTATACGGCGTCATCAACTTTTTATACAGCCAGATGAACACAATGACAGCATGGTGGAAGGTGTAGAGGAGGACAAATGGTAAGAGAGAGGAGAAGGAGAAGAGGCAGGACGTGGAGCGCCAGGAGTTTGGCTTTGTGGGTTCTGACTGCATTGCTCCCACTGGGCTCAGTGATGGGAGGCCAGGTGCCTTCTTCAGGTGTTTGTCCCTATGTGAGTGTTGGGCTTACCGATGGCAGATGGCAAAACTATTGTTAGCAGTTGACACGTTAAAAAATTCCCACACTGCGGAGCCATGTGTCGGCATCCAGGGAGCGCCAGAAGTGACCGTGCATGGTGGATTGCTCACTCCAGATACATTTGCAGTTTGCTTTTTGCCTCCTGTGCCCTGCAAGCTCTGCCTGCTACTTCTCCTTCTTCTCCCTCTCTGCTGCTCTGTCTCTCCCTCTGAACTCCCCTCCTCTTCCTTTCTTGTGGGCATCCGCATGAAGTCCATCAACACATCATCATCGTCACCTTCACCACCACTGACATTTGTGATCTCTGAGTAGGCAGCAACAGCGGGGACCTCCCTCCTTGGGCCGATCTGGGTACTGTTGTCAGACCGCTGGGTGGCGGCCATTGCTACATCTTCTTCCTCTTTCGAAATCAATAATCGCTGCACATCGGCAAGGTCTGGGAATAAATGGGAAAATAATTCCTCTGACTGGAGTGGAGGGGCTATGGTGGTGGTGGTGGTGTATTTGTGGGTGCACATAGCAGTGAGTGAGGAGGGTGCTGATACAGAGGATGAGGAGGGTGCAGAAGTGGAAGGCTGAGTGAGCCACTCAACCAACTCTGGTGCGTCCTTTGACGTAATCGCACACACCTTCTACAACTTCTCACTTAGGCTCCGGCCTGGTGCACCTTCCCGACCCCTACCACTTCTGCGGAATGGCCAGCCTCTTCCTCTGCCTGTCATTTTCAAAATAACCCTGTGACAAAGTCCCAATAGAAGAGCAGTATTTGTGGAAGCAGGTATATAGAACCCCTTAATGATTATTTGCTGGAAAAAGGTATATCAATCCCCTTAATCAGTTTTTTGGGGGCAACAGGCATATCACACCAGTTGCAATTACTTGTTCCAATAGTGTTTGTCCCTCTGTATACCTGCGGTATCGCAGTAGAACCGCACACAACTGCTACACAAAACAAATGCACTATATAGAAAGTATATTATAGGTATATCACACCCCTGCCTCAATCAGTTTTTTTTTGGGGGGCAACTGGTATATCACGCCAGTTGCAATTAGCTGTTCCATTAGTGTATGTCCCTCTGTATAGCTGCGGTAACTCAGCAGAACCGCAAACAACTCCTGCACAATACAAATGATCTAATGATGATCACAGGTCGGCACTGCTGTTTGAAGTCGCAGTGCACGAGTCTATGGGATGGCGTCCCAATGTAAAATTAGTAGAAAAGACCGGCACTCGCTGTAGATGAATCTTTGTATTTATTCAGTCACATATACAGGCAATAAGTGACGCGTTTCGGTGCTACTGCACCTTCATCAGACTTGTCATCATACAAGGAACATCTCATGTTCCTTGCCCAAACACAGGGAAATTACATCATACAGAAAACCACACCCACCAATCAGTGTTAAATCAAAAACATATGAACAAAATGAAAACACACTTTATGTGACATTTCTCTGAATTCACTTTATATTATTCTTCGTTGTTCCTTCCTTAGGTCCACTGTATAAAATATGTAAAGAAAAAAAGAATCTGTTTTATTTTTATTTTTCAAAAGATATTTTTTTTTTATGTATTTTTCCCCAAAAAATTTTAGTTGCACAATTGTAATATTTATAAAGATTGTTATTACTTATTTTCCAAAAGTGAAATTTTGGAAATTTTTATCAAGAAAAAATTATATTTTATTTGTATTTTTAATAAGGTGATCTATCAAAGGAAGCTTTGTACATTATATTCACGATTGAGTCCGCGGGGCTCAATCGTTTGTAGTCGGTGTATCCAGTAAGCTTCCCTTTGGAGCAATAATTTGTTTCTATCCCCACCCCTACATGGAAGGGGTACACTTTCAATAATCTGATAACGCAACTGTGCCACTGTGTGTCTATGTTCGTGAAAGTGAAATGGTACAGGAAATAATAAATTTTGCTTTCTAATGGTAGATTTATGGTTGCTTAATCTATCTTTCATCCTCATGGAAGTTTCACCCACGTACAGTAGACCACAGGGGTCCAAATTCCTTTGAAATACAGAGTATTATCTGCACCATCGAGTATACAGGTGGCAGGACGCGAAAGGTGTAGCGGTTCCATTCTCTCGTATGAGAGACCGGCGAGCGGGCTCGGCTTCCTCAGGCTCTGGGAGCGATGTTTCTGCTGGATATCGGGCGCCTTTTTTAGGCCGACGATCACGCAAGCCAAGACAAGGCGAGCCGGGCGCCATCATAGGCAAGGTAGACGCTCCGCGGATCACGAGGTCCCAGGTAAGGACAAAAACTTAGTATTCAATTTGTCCTCTAAGAATCTGAGTCCGGACGATATAAACTTGCTACAGAAGGATTTATCATTTAGCCCCTCTGGAAGTCTTACTCTTGACACTTTCAATGTAGATACTGATCTACGTTTTTATCGGAACATACGTTTAAAGGCTCATTTTTCTTCAGAATATATTGTTTCTCAGCC
This sequence comes from Bufo gargarizans, assembly GCF_014858855.1. Taxonomy (NCBI): domain Eukaryota; kingdom Metazoa; phylum Chordata; class Amphibia; order Anura; family Bufonidae; genus Bufo; species Bufo gargarizans. Next base: position 275,967,051 of record NC_058081.1, on the reverse strand, counting down.
TGTTCATTCGACTATTGGAACTGGTTCCCTAACAGCCAAAATGTTTGATTTGAAGATCAGGAGCACATTTTCACCCCCGCGCTCATATCATCCTGTTGAAACTTTCATAAATTTGGTACAACGTGATGTTCAGACATTGTTGCAACAATGTAAGACTGGCAACATGCGCATACAATCTAATTTACCTTTGGAGGAGAAGCGTGCTCTTGACAAGTTACTGGAGGATAAGTCCCTTGAATTTAAGCCAGTGGATAAAGGGGGTGCTCTGGTGGTTCTTGATAAAACTTACTATGTTTCAGAAATTTTGTCTCAATTAAGCAATGTAGATACATATCAGATTTTGCAGAATGATCCGGTATATCGCATTAAAGAAATTATCAAAATTGCTGTGAATACTGCCATAGAGGAGGGGGTCATTGATGCCACATTGGGCGGCTTTTTGGTCAACCAACATCCAATTACTTCGGTTTTCTATACGTTATCGAAAATTCATAAGTCCATTACCAAACCGCCTGGCCGTCCAATTGTGGCATCCACTGATTCAATCCTCTCACCTTTGGCAATTTTTTGGGAAATTTTTTTCACACCATTTACCAAATTTCAGGATTCTTTTTATCAGCAGCGGCGTGGGATCGAACGTCGCACCGCCTTACGCAAATTGCTACATTGCGCAATTTGAGACAGAATTTGTCTATACTAATGATTTTTACAAAAAACACTGCAAATTTTGGCGTCGCTTTATAGACGACATATTTTTGCGTGTGGTGTGGCGACGTTCGATCCCTTCAACAATTCACTCTTCACCTCGATTCTGTCTGGCCTGAATTAAAATTCATTCTGCATTTTGAAGTACATAGAATTTCATTCCTGGACACGTGGGTAATTAAGGGAAACACGGGTGGGATATACACGGATTTATTCACAAAAAGCACAGATAGAAACAGTTTACTTATCTACACGAGTAACCAACCAGCAGCTACAAAAAAAATCTCTCCCCTATTCCCAGTTTCAAAGGGTTAAAGATGAGATGACTCAGAAATTTAGGGATAGAGGCTATCCCGATCATTTATTAATGGAACAAAGGAACAGAGTTGAGGCAATACAGCAGGATAAACCATTGAAACAACCACGGATCCCACTTGTAGTCAAGTATCATCCATGGACCCAGAGATTGAGAGGGATAATAAACAAACACTGGCATGTGGTATCAAGATCTTATCCACAAGTGGTGGAATTTAGACAACTACCCATGATGTGCTTTAAAAGAGCTAGCAACATACGTGATAGGATAGTACGGGCAGATATTTTCAGCAATAGAACTTGATCTATACAGAGAGTACTGGCTACCCCTAAAATGGGAACTTTTCCCTGTTTGAACTGTGTACACTGTTCCAGTGTAATTAACACATTTCACACACCCACAATCTGGTGAACGCATACCTATTAAAGGCTTTTTTACATGTGACAGCCGCTTCGTTGTATACATCTTGAAGTGCCCCTGTGGTCTACTGTTGGTGGGTGAAACTGAAATTATTGCTCCAAAGGGAAGCTTACTGGATACACCGACTACAAACGATTGAGCCCCGTGGACTCAATCATGAATATAATGTACAAAGCTTCCTTTGATAGATCACCTTGTTAAAAATACTACAAACCGGATTTCAAAAAAGTTGGGACACTAAACAAATTGTAAATAAAAAATGAATGCAATGATGTGGAGATGGCAAATGTCAATATTTTATTTGTAATAGAACGTAGATGACGGATCAATTGTTTAATCCGAGTAAATGTATCATTTTAAAGGAAAAATACGTTGATTCAAATTTTCACGGTGTCAACAAATCCCCAAAAAGTTGGGACAAGTAGCAATAAGATGCTGGAAAAAGTAAATTTGAGCATAACGAAGAGCTGGAAGACCAATTAACACTAATTAGGTCAATTGGATCACCATTTCCACAATGTTGCGCAGAAAGATAGTGGAGCAATATCAGAAAGGTGTTACCCAGCGAAAAATTGCAAAGACTTTGCATCTATCATCATCAACTGTGCATAATCTCATCCGAAGATTCAGAGAATCTGGAACAATCTCTGTGCGTAAGGGTCAAGGCCGTAAAACCATACTGGATGCCCGTGATCTCCAGGCCCTTAAACGACACTGCACCACAAACAGGAATGCTACTGTAAAGGAAATCACAGAATGGGCTCAGGAATACTTCCAGAAACCATTGTCAGTGAACACAATCCACCGTGCCATCCGCCGTTGCCAGCTGAAACTCTACAGTGCAAAGAAGAAGCCATTTCTAAGCAAGATCCACAAGCTCAGGCGTGTAACGATTTGAAGTTCTTTTTGGAAATCTGGGACGCCATGTCATCCGGACCAAAGATGACAAGGACAACCCAAGTTGTTATCAACGCTCAGGTCAGAAGCCTGCATCTCTGATGGTATGGGTTTGCATGAGTGCGTGTGGCATGGGCAGCTTGCATGTCTGGAAAGGCACCATCAATGCAGAAAAAAATATTCAGGTTCTAGAACAACATATGCTCCCATCCAGACGTCATCTCTTTCAGGGAAGACCCTGCATTTTTTAACAAGATAATGCCAGACCACATTCTGCATCAATCACAACATCATGGCTGCGTAGGAGAAGGATCCGGGTACTGAAATGGCCAGTCTGCAGTCCAGATCTTTCACCTATAGAGAACATTTGGCGCATCATAAAGAGGAAGGTGCAACAAAGAAGGCCCAAGACAATTGAACAGTTAGAGGCCTGTATTAGACAAGAATGGGAGAGCATTCCTATTTCTAAACTTGAGAAACTGGTCTCCTCGGTCCCCAGACGTCTGTTGAGTGTTGTAAGAAGAAGGGGAGATGCCACACAGTGGTGAAAATGGCCTTGTCCCAACTTTTTGGGGATTTGTTGACTCCATGAAATTCTGATTCAACATATTTTTCCCTTAAAATGGTACATTTTCTTAGTTTAAATTTTTGTTCCGTGATTTATGTTCTATTCTGAATAAAATATTAGAAGTTGGCACCTCCACAGCATTGCATTTAGTTTTTATTCACGATTTGTATAGTGTCCCAACTTTTTTGGAATCCAGTTTATAATAATTTAAAAAAATAAAATAAAAAATATTTTGGAAAATAAAAATAAAACAGATTCTTTTTTCTTTACATATTTTTTACAGCGGACCTAAGGAAGGAAGAAGGAAGGAATAATATAAAGTGAATTCAGAGAAATGTCACTATAAAGTGTGTTTTCACTTTGTTCATATGTTTTTGATTTAACACTGATTGGTGGGTGTGGTTTTCTGTATGATGTCATTTCCCTGTGTTTGGGCGCTCTATTTAAACATGAGATGTTCCTTGTATGATGACAAGTCTGATGAAGGTGCGGTAGCACCGAAACGCGTCACTTATTGCCTGTATATGTGACTGAATAAATACAAAGATTCATCTACAGCGAGTGCCTGTCTTTCATACAAATGATCTATATAGAAATTATATTATAGGTATATCACACCCCTTCCACAATTCGTTTTCTGGGGGGGGGGGGGCAACTGGTATAGCACACCAGTTGCAATTACTTGTTTTAATAGCGTTTGTCCATCTGTATAGCTGCGGTATCTCGACAGAACCGCACACAACTACTGCACAATACAAATGCACTATATTGAAATTATATTCTAGGTATATCACACCCCTGCCTCAATCAGTTTTTTCGGGGGGCAACTGGTGTATCTCAGCAGAACCGCACACAACTGCTGCACAATACAAATGCACTATAATATACTTTCTATGTTAGAAATATATAATAAGTATATCACACCCCTCTGTATGTCACACCTATCGGTAGCACACCTATACCAGTCCTTAAAAGGACTTTTTCTTTCCTATTAGCTAGCGTTTGGTGTCCCTAAAAGTCTGTCCCTGCTCCACACAGCAACCTCTTCTACACTGGCAAAAGACTGAATGTAAAATGGCAGCCAGATCGGGTTTATTTATAGGGTAGGTCCATGTGCTGAAACGTCTCAATTGGCTGCCCTGTCCCACCTGATAGATATTTCATGGGTCAAAGTTCTGCACAATGCAAAAGAAAATGGCGCCGGCTGACATCGCCATATGTTCGCCTGTTCGGCGAACCGCGAACAAGCTAAATTCACAGCAAAACAACCGCCGGGCGAACCGCAAGTCCATCTCTACTGATAGACCTTGTGATGAGCCGACTTGCTGGCTCCGATACATTGCCTCACATCTTGGCTTTGGAATGGATGGATGGATGGATGGACTTTATTTCCTATTCTTCTAACTGCCTTGGAACTCACATGATGCAGTTTGTCATATTTTTTAGCCGAGATTCCGCTATCGATGAGCTGGATGATACTTTTTCTCTTTTCTTGGCAAATCTTCTTCATGGCTGCTCCTGGACTCAACCTTTTGCTTGGGAATCAACCTAATAAAAAAAATGAGCTATTAGAGAATGTGATAACAGGTTGTAATTTGTAGTATATAAGAAGGAAAAGATTGTTCCACCACCAGGAGCAAAGCAGTAACAATGCAGTTACATGACAAGAATCTACATAACTAATCATATGCTAAATAGTTGCATGTCCAATTTATGTATGAGGTAGCCAAGATGATTGTCTATAAAAATTATGCTAGTCTCACATTCAAAGATGGTGACATATGAATCCTGAAAGTCAAAAGTTCAAAACATTGTTACCTTTTTGCTCATCAGTGTAGTCATTAAATGGCTGCTGCTCTTTCAAAATTATAATCCTGCTGAATACTGCTGAATATTATAATAGTGCAGAATACTGCTGTCTAAAGGGGAACAGTGTAAATGAGGGTGGGCATTTCCTTCATAACGTTATTTCAAACCCAATGATACTCCTCCTGGCAGTCTGCAATTTCATCGTCCTGACAGGACCTTATGAAGTCAATTGGCCTTAAACCTGACCTGTCACTTTATGTAGTCATAACTTTGGAGCACTTTTACTTATCCAAGCCACTCTGAGAATGTTTTCTCTTGACACATTGTACTTCATGACAGTGGTAAATTTGAGTCGATATGGTTCACCTTTTATAGTAAAATCCCAAATTTACAGAAAATTTGGAAAAATTAGCAATTTTCTAAAAAAAAGAAATCTGCTTTTATGTCGGATAGCTATACCTCTTAAAATTATTACTTAACTTTTCCCCATATGTCTGCTTTAAGTTGACATCATTTTGTAATTGTCATTTTATTTTTTATGACATTAGAAGGGTTAGAATTTTAGAATCATTTTTTCAAAACCCACTTTTTAAAGGACCAATTCAGTTATAAAGTCACATTGAGGGACTTAAATAATAGAAACCACCCATAAATGACCACATTTGGGAAACTACCCCCCTCAAAGCATTCAAAGCTGATTTTACAAACTTTTTTATTTCTTTAGGTGTTCCACAAGAATTAAAGGAAAAAGGAGGTGACATTTCAAAATGTAACTTTTTTTGCAGATATCTCATTTTTATAAAAAAAATTCTGTAATGGAGAAATGTTAGCAGCCATAAAACCTCAATATTTATTACCCTGATTTTGTGGTTTACAGAAACACCCCATATGTTGTATATGCACTGTTGTATATGCAAATGACAGGGATCAGAAGGAAAGATGCACTATAAGGTTTTTGGAGGGCAGCTTCTGCTGGAATAGTTTTCAAGAGCCATGTCATGTTTGATAAGACCATGTGTTACCCCTACATGTAAGTTTTTGTAGGGAGTAGTGAGTGCTTTAATCCCACAGGTGTTTCATAGAATTTAGAAACACATGACTGTAAAAATGATAAATTATATTTTTTTTCTAAAAAAATTTAGCTCCAGATTTTTTTGTTTTTATAATCAGTTTTAAGTCTGACTTTGCTTTTTGTGCCTGCACCAAATTTATGAAATGAGGCACCTTAAAAAATTATGTGGCATTAGTGTAATGTGGTTTACACCTTTAGGTATAAAAGTAGACCAGGGGGTTTCCTGGCATTCTTTCATTCTTTGCAACTTTTTAACTACAGTACTTTTGCAAAAGTTGCACATAGTAAATGAGACATAATACAAGTCTATTCTCACTTTTAGCTCTTAAACATAGACCACTGTGAAAAGTGTGCTGCAAAAATGTCACAGTTGCCATGACTTGCAACTTTTTTGGACCACAAAACGGACATATCTGATTTGATAAATGACCCCCTTAACCCTAAGTTCACACCTGAGCGTTTTACAGCGCGTTCCTACGAGCTGTAAAACGCTCAACAAGGAGAAACCAATGCTTCCCTATGGGAATGGTTCTCACCTGTAAAACGCCCGACGCTCAAACAAGTTCTTGAGCTTTTTTGGGGCGTTTTGTCGCGCGTTCCCGTGCATAGATATTCAGGAACGCGCGACAATGTGTGTTCGCCTGTCTCTGTATGCGCGATTGTAAACGCCCGTACAATCGCGCATACAGAGCGCTCCTTTCGGAACGCTCAGGTGTGAACCCAGGGTAATTCACAAATTTTCAATATTACAACCTGAAGGAGCTCACTGTTTCAAATATTATGATTCACACATCTAAAATTTGAAGACATTTCTAACTATTGTTTAAATAATGACTATTATACTATACAATTTTTCCATTTTTATCCTCACTTTAGGCATAATTTCCATTTACTTTTCTTATTGCCTTTTACATTTGTAGACTATGCCTATAAAATATGTTGGTAATTGTTTCATTTCCTACTGTGGCATGTGTAGTTAACCTTACGAGATTGATTGGAAATTGACTGCAGTGAACCCAACCTTTGCCAGTATAACAAAGGTCACAGAACTACTCTCAATTAATACATGTACTCAAATAAAAAAGCTTTGCCTGTATTGAGTAAAGCATAGCTTACGTATTTAGCACAATGTATTATTAGTGCAGTAGTAGTAACTATTTGTTTTATATTACATTTTCATGTAATTTAGCTGTAGTTTGATAACACAAGGGATGGTAGGAGTAATGCAAAAGTTGGATATGTGAATTTGACTTCATACACTTATTATAAGTGCTTCAGAATGCTTGCAAAATACATTACTATTACTAGTAATACTATTTTTGTTATTATTATTATTATTATTATTATTATTATTACTTACTTGCCATGCAGTAAAACAGGGGTAAAATGCAATACAAATGAAATAAGTCAGAAATAAGATTACCTTGCTAATGCTGATTCTAAATGTGTGTTACAAGTTACAGTATGAGAGCACACTGCCTATATGAGTTTTCAATAGCTATACGTTTACAAGGTTCAAGGTGACTTCGCTATGCTTGTAAGATTTGCAATCAGATCACAAATATTATAGCCCTGGTCAGGATTTACTCTTGTAGGTCAGCTTTTATTACAAATGTATTAAATGCCAATCTAACATTTGGCACACACTATCATCTGACATGCATCACATTGCTGCATTCCCTCACAGTAGGTGACACTGTCTAGCCAACTCTCATGGTAACTGTTCAATGGCATTTATGATAATCTGTACATCATAGCAGCACCACAAAAGCTTCACAGAGCATTGTGGAAAGCTGCCTGTTTGAATATAATCATATCCCAAATACAATATAAAATGTAACCAGCAACATCAAAAGAGGAAGAAAAACTATGCAATCAGTCATACAGAAATTTTTCAAGTTATTGTAAGTGTTACAGTGAACTTGCAACACATAACTCCATCATCTAGGTACAGTGAATCAACCTCCCAAAATTACATTAAAACGTGGTCTTCTGGCGGCTACTTGTTTCTCAAAGAAGATGAATAGTATGTATAGTATAAAGTAGAAGTAAAAACCTGTCACAGGAAATCTGTTCTGGATAAGGGGTGGGCTTCTCAAATAGGTGGAGAGGTTTCACTGTACTGTACTATAATTCAACTTTTTATTTAATTACATACACATTTATGAATATCACAGGTGACAATTTCCCACAAACAATGCCATTTCTATGAAACGCAAATGAGGTATAAATGAAGGGAAAGGCAATCCTGATGTGCCAATTGCAAAGTTATCTCTTTAAGGACACGGCCATATTTCACCTTAAAGACCAAGCCATTTTTTTTCAAATCTGACCAGTGTAATTTTATGTGGTGATAACTTTAAAACGCTTTGACTTATGCAAGCCATTCTGAGATTTTTTTTTTTGTCACATATTGTACTTCATGTCACTGGTAAAATGGAGTAAAAAAAAAATCTTTTTTATCTATAATAAAAGCTAATTTGCCAAAAATTGGGAAAAATGAGCAAATTTCCAAGTTTAAATTTCTCTACTTCTATGATGCAATAGTAATACCTACAAAAATAGTTATTACTTTACATTCCCAATATGTCAACTTCATGTTTGGATCATTCTGGGAATGACATTTTATTTTTTAAGGGATGTTACAAGGCTTAAAAGTTTAGAAGCAAATCTTGAAATTTTTCAGAAATTTTCAAAAACCCACTTTTCAAGGACCAGTTCAGATCTGAAGTCACTTTGTGAGGCTTACATAATAGAAACCACCCAAAAATGACCCCATTCTTGAAACTACACCCTTCAAGGTATTCAAAACTGATTTTACAAACTTTGTTAACCCTTTAGGTGTTCCACAAGAATTAATGGAAAATAGAGATACAATTTCAAAATGTCACTTTTTGGGCAGATTTTCCATTTTTTTTCTAGTTACAGAGCAAGGGTTAACAGCCAAAACAAACTCAATATTTATGGCTCTGATTCTGTAGTTTACATAAACACCCCATATGTGGTTGTAAACCACTGTACGGGCACATGGCAGGACGCAGAAGGAAAGGAATGCCATACGATTTTTGGAAGGCAGATTTTGCTGGACTGTTTTTTTTTTTTACACCATGTCCAATTTGAAGCCCCCCTGATGCACCCCTAGAGCAGAAGCTGCAAAAAAGTGACCCCATTCTAGAAACTACACCCCTCAAGATATTCAAAACTGATTTTACAAACTTTGTTAACCCTTTAGGTGTTCCACAAGAATTAATGGAAAATAGAAATAAAATTTAAAAATGTAACTTTTTTGGCAGATTTTCCATTTTAATACTTTTTTTCCAGTTACAAAGCAAGGGTTAACAACCAAACAAAACTCAATATTTATGGCTCTGATTCTGTAGTTTACAGAAACACCCCATATGTGGTTGTAAACTGCTGTACGGGCACACGGCAGGGTGCAGAAGGAAAGGAATGCCATACGGTTTTTGGAAGACAGATTTTGCTGGACTGGTTTTTTGACACCATGTCCCATTTGAAGCCCCCCTGATGCACCCCTAGAGTAGAAACTGAAAGTAGAAAAGTGACCCCATTTTAGAAACTACGGGATAGGGTGGCAGTTTTGTTGGTACTATTTTTGTGTACATATGATTTTTGGTTGCTCTATATTACACTTTTTGTGAGGCAAGGTAACAAGAAATAGCTGTTTTGGCAACGTTTTTATTTTTTGTTATTTACAACATTCATCTGACAGGTTAAATCATGTGGTATTTTTATAGACCAGGTTGTCATGGACGCGACAATACCTAATAATTTTATTTATTTATGTAAGTTTTACACAATGATTTCATTTTTGAAACAAAAAAAAATCATGTTTTAGTGTTTCCATAGTCTAAGAGCCATATTTTTTTTCAGTTTTTGGGTGATTATCTTGGGTAGGGTATGATTTTTTTGCGGGATAAGATGACGGTTTTTGATCTGTTCCTATTACACTATTTGTGATGTAAGGTGACAAAAAATGGCTTTTTTTACACCATTTTTTTTACGGCATTCCCTTGAGGGGTTAGGTCATGTGATATTTTTATAGAGCAACTTATTGCGGACGCGGTGATACCTAATATGTATTACACTTTTTGTGATGTAAGGTGACAAAAAATGGTTTATTTAGCTCAGTTTTTATTTTTTATTTTTTACGGTGGTCACCTGAAGATTTAGGTCATGTGATATTTTTATAGAGCAGGTCGATACGGACGCGGCAATACCTAATATGTATACTTTTTTTATTTATGTAAGTTTTACACAATAATATCATTTATAAAACAAAAAGAAAATCATGTTTTAGTGTCTCCATATTCTGAGAGCCGTATTTTTTTTCAGTTTTTGGGCGATTATCTTAGGTAGGGTCAAATTTTTTGCAGGATGAGATGACGGTTTGATTGGAACTATTTTGGGGTGCATATGACTTTTTGATTGCTTGCTATTACACTTTTTGTGATGTAAGGAGACAAAAAATTGTTTATTTAGCACAGTTTTTATTTTTTATTTTTTATGGTATTCATCTGAGGGGTTAGGTCATGTGATATTTTTATAGAGCCAGTCGATACGGACGCGGTGATACCTAATATGTATACTTTTTTTATTTATGTAAGTTTTACACAATAACAGCTTTTTTAAAACAAAAAAAATGATGTTTTAGTGTCTCCATATTCTGAGCCATAGTTTTTTTTATTTTTTGGGTGATTGTCTCAGGTAGGGACTCATTTTTTGCGGGATCAGGTGACGGTTAGATTGTAGAGTTGAGCGAACACCTGGATGTTCGGGTTCGAGAAGTTCGGCCGAACATCCCGGAAATGTTCGGGTTCGGGATCCGAACCCGATCCGAACTTCGTCCCGAACCCGAACCCCATTGAAGTCAATGGGGACCCAAACTTTTCGGCACTAAAAAGGCTGTAAAACAGCCCAGGAAAGAGCTAGAGGGCTGCAAAAGGCAGCAACATGTAGGTAAATCCCCTGCAAACAAATGTGGATAGGGAAATGAATTAAAATAAAAATTAAATAAATAAAAATTAACCAAAATCAATTGGAGAGAGGTTCCATAGCAGAGAATCTGGCTTCCCGTCACCCACCACTGGAACAGTCCATTCTCAGATATTTAGGCCCCGGCACCCAGGCAGAGGAGAGAGGTCCCGTAACAGAGAATCTGTCTTCATGTCAGCAGAGAATTAGTCTGCATGTCATAGCAGAGAATGAGGCTTCACGTCAGCCACCACTGCAACAGTCCATTGGCATATATTTAGGCCCAGCACCCAGGCAGAGGAGGGAGGTCCCGTAACAGAGAATCTGTCTTCATGTCAGCAGAGAATTAGTCTGCATGTCATAGCAGAGAATGAGGCTTCACGTCAGCCACCACTGCAACAGTCCATTGGCATATATTTAGGCCCAGCACACACACAGGCAGAGGAGAGAGGTCCCGTAACAGAGAATCTGGCTTCATGTCAGCAGAGAATCAGTCTGCATGTCATAGCAGAGAATGAGGCTTCACGTCAGCCACCACTGCAACAGTCCATTGGCATATATTTAGGCCCAGCACACACACAGGCAGAGGAGAGAGGTCCCGTAACAGAGGATCTGGCTTCATGTCAGCAGAGAATCAGTCTGCATGTCATAGCAGAGAATCAGGCTTCACGTCAGCCACCACTGCAACAGTCCATTGTCATAAATTTAGGCCCAGCACCCAGGCAGAGGAGAGAGGTCCCGTAACAGACAATCTGGCTTCATGTCAGCAGAGAATTAGTCTGCATGTCATAGCAGAGAATGAGGCTTCACGTCAGCCACCACTGCAACAGTCCATTGGCATATATTTAGGCCTAGCACACAGGCAGAGGAGAGAGGTCCCGTAACAGACAATCTGGCTTCATGTCAGCAGAGAATCAGTCTGCATGTCATAGCAGAGAATGAGGCTTCACGTCACCCACCACTGCAACAGTCCATTGGCATATATTTAGGCCTAGCACACAGGCAGAGCAGAGAGGTCCCGTAACAGACAATCTGGCTTCATGACAGCAGAGAATCAGTCTGCATGTCATAGCAGAGAATGAGGCTTCACGTCACCCACCACTGCAACAGTCCATTGGCATATATTTAGGCCTAGCACACAGGCAGAGCAGAGAGGTCCCGTAACAGACGATCTGGCTTCATGTCAGCAGAGAATCAGTCTGCATGTCATAGCAGAGAATGAGGCTTCACGTCAGCCACCACTGCAACAGTCCATTGGCATATATTTAGGCCCAGCACCCAGGCAGAGGAGGGAGGTCCCGTAACAGAGAATCTGTCTTCATGTCAGCAGAGAATTAGTCTGCATGTCATACAGACGTGGACAAAATTGTTGGTACCCTTTGGTCAATGAAAGAAAAAGTCACAATGGTCACAGAAATAACTTTAATCTGACAAAAGTAATAATAAATTAAAATTCTATAAATGTTAACCAATGAAAGTCAGACATTGTTTTTCAACCATGCTTCAACAGAATTATGTAAAAAAATAAACTCATGAAACAGGCATGGACAAAAATGATGGTACCCCTAGAAAACACAGAACATAATGTGACCAAAGGGACATGTTAATTCAAGGTGTGTCCACTAATTAGCATCACAGGTGTCTACAACCTTGTAATCAGCCATTGGGCCTATATATATGGCTCCAGGTAATCACTGTGTTGTTTGGTGATATGGTGTGTACCACACTCGACATGGACCAGAGGAAGCAAAGGAAAGAGCTGTCTCAAGAGATCAGAAAGAAAATTATAGACAAGCATGTTAAAGGTAAAGGCTATAAGACCATCTCCAAGCAACTAGATGTTCCTGTGAGTACAGTTGCACATATTATTCATAAGTTTAAGATCCATGGGACTGTAGCCAACCTCCCTGGACGTGGCCGCAGGAGGAAAATTGATGACAAATCTAAGAGACGGATAATCCGAATGGTAACAAAAGAGCCTAGAAAGACTTCTAAAGAGATTCAAGGTGAACTTCATGCTCAAGGAACATCAGTGTCAGATCGCACCATCCGTCGTTGTTTGAGCCAAAGTGGACTACATGGGAGACGACCAAGGAGGACACCATTGTTGAAAACGAATCATAAAAAAGCAAGACTGGAATATGCCAAACTACATGTTGACAAGCCACAAAGCTTCTGGGAGAATGTCCTGTGGACAGATGAGACAAAAATCGAAGTTTTTGCCAAGGCACATCAGCTGTATGTTCACAGACGAAAAAATGAAGCATATCAAGAAAAGAACACTGTCCCTACTGTGAAACATGGAGGAGGCTCTGTTATGTTCTGGGGCTGCTTTGCTGCGTCTGGCACAGGGTGTCTTGAATCTGTGCAGGGTACAATGAAATCTCAAGACTATCAAGGAATTCTAGAGAGAAATGTACTAGCCAGTGTCAGAAAGCTTGGTCTCAGTCGCAGGTCATGGGTCTTGCAACAGGACAATGACCCAAAACACACCGCTAAAAACACCCAAGAATGGCTAAGAGGAAAAAATTGGACTATTCTAAAGTGGCCTTCTATGAGCCCTGACCTCAATCCTATTGAGCATCTTTGGAAGGAGCTGAAACATGCAGTCTGGAAAAGGCACCCTTCAAACCGGACACAACTGGAGCAGTTTGCTCATGAGGAGTGGGCCAAAATACCTGCTGAGAGGTGCAGATGTCTCATTGACAGTTACAGGAAGCGTTTGATTGCAGTGATTGCCTCAAAAGGTTGCGCAACAAAATATTAAGTTAGGGGTACCATCATTTTTGTCCATGCCTGTTTCATGAGTTTATTTTTTTACATAATTCTGTTGAAGCATGGTTGAAAAACAATGTCTGACTTTCATTGGTTAACATTTATAGAATTTTAATTTATTATTACTTTTGTCAGATTAAAGTTATTTCTGTGACCATTGTGACTTTTTCTTTCATTGACCAAAGGGTACCAACAATTTTGTCCACGTCTGTAGCAGAGAATGAGGCTTCACGTCACCCACCACTGCAACAGTCCATTGGCATATATTTAGGCCCAGCACCCAGGCAGAGGAGGGAGGTCCCGTAACAGAGAATCTGTCTTCATGTCAGCAGAGAATTAGTCTGCATGTCATAGCAGAGAATGAGGCTTCACGTCAGCCACCACTGCAACAGTCCATTGGCATATATTTAGGCCCAGCACCCAGGCAGAGGAGGGAGGTCCCGTAACAGAGAATCTGTCTTCATGTCAGCAGAGAATTAGTCTGCATGTCATAGCAGAGAATGAGGCTTCACGTCAGCCACCACTGCAACAGTCCATTGGCATATATTTAGGCCCAGCACACACACAGGCAGAGGAGAGAGGTCCCGTAACAGACAATCTGGCTTCATGTCAGCAGAGAATTAGTCTGCATGTCATAGCAGAGAATGAGGCTTCACGTCAGCCACCACTGCAACAGTCCATTGGCATATATTTAGGCCCAGCACACACACAGGCAGAGGAGAGAGGTCCCGTAACAGAGAATCTGTCTTCATGTCAGCAGAGAATTAGTCTGCATGTCATAGCAGAGAATGAGGCTTCACGTCAGCCACCACTGCAACAGTCCATTGGCATATATTTAGGCCCAGCACACACACAGGCAGAGGAGAGAGGTCCCGTAACAGACAATCTGGCTTCATGTCAGCAGAGAATTAGTCTGCATGTCATAGCAGAGAATGAGGCTTCACGTCAGCCACCACTGCAACAGTCCATTGGCATATATTTAGGCCCAGCACACACACAGGCAGAGGAGAGAGGTCCCGTAACAGAGAATCTGTCTTCATGTCAGCAGAGAATTAGTCTGCATGTCATAGCAGAGAATCAGGCTTCACGTCACCCACCACTGCAACAGTCCATTGGCATATATTTAGGCCCAGCACCCAGGCAGAGGAGGGAGGTCCCGTAACAGAGAATCTGTCTTCATGTCAGCAGAGAATTAGTCTGCATGTCATAGCAGAGAATGAGGCTTCACGTCACCCACCACTGCAACAGTCCATTGGCATATATTTAGGCCCAGCACCCAGGCAGAGGAGGGAGGTCCCGTAACAGAGAATCTGTCTTCATGTCAGCAGAGAATTAGTCTGCATGTCATAGCAGAGAATGAGGCTTCACGTCAGCCACCACTGCAACAGTCCATTGGCATATATTTAGGCCCAGCACCCAGGCAGAGGAGGGAGGTCCCGTAACAGAGAATCTGTCTTCATGTCAGCAGAGAATTAGTCTGCATGTCATAGCAGAGAATGAGGCTTCACGTCAGCCACCACTGCAACAGTCCATTGGCATATATTTAGGCCCAGCACACACACAGGCAGAGGAGAGAGGTCCCGTAACAGACAATCTGGCTTCATGTCAGCAGAGAATTAGTCTGCATGTCATAGCAGAGAATGAGGCTTCACGTCAGCCACCACTGCAACAGTCCATTGGCATATATTTAGGCCCAGCACACACACAGGCAGAGGAGAGAGGTCCCGTAACAGAGAATCTGTCTTCATGTCAGCAGAGAATTAGTCTGCATGTCATAGCAGAGAATGAGGCTTCACGTCAGCCACCACTGCAACAGTCCATTGGCATATATTTAGGCCCAGCACACACACAGGCAGAGGAGAGAGGTCCCGTAACAGACAATCTGGCTTCATGTCAGCAGAGAATTAGTCTGCATGTCATAGCAGAGAATGAGGCTTCACGTCAGCCACCACTGCAACAGTCCATTGGCATATATTTAGGCCCAGCACACACACAGGCAGAGGAGAGAGGTCCCGTAACAGAGAATCTGTCTTCATGTCAGCAGAGAATTAGTCTGCATGTCATAGCAGAGAATCAGGCTTCACGTCACCCACCACTGCAACAGTCCATTGGCATATATTTAGGCCCAGCACCCAGGCAGAGGAGGGAGGTCCCGTAACAGAGAATCTGTCTTCATGTCAGCAGAGAATTAGTCTGCATGTCATAGCAGAGAATGAGGCTTCACGTCACCCACCACTGCAACAGTCCATTGGCATATATTTAGGCCTAGCACACAGGCAGAGGAGAGGTTCATTCAACTTTGGGTAGCCTCGCAATATAATGGTAAAATGAAAATAAAAATAGGATTGAATGAGGAAGTGCCCTGGAGTCCAATAATATATGGTTATGGGGAGGTAGTTAATGTCTAATCTGGACAAGGGACGGACAGGTCCTGTGGGATCCATGCCTGGTTCATTTTTATGAACGTCAGCTTGTCCAAATTGGCTGTAGACAGGCGGCTGCGTTTGTCTGTAATGACGCCCCCTGCCGTGCTGAATACACGTTCAGACAAAACGCTGGCTGCCGGGCAGGCCAGCACCTCCAAGGCATAAAAGGCTAGCTCTGGCCACGTGGACAATTTAGAGACCCAGAAGTTGAATGGGGCCGAACCATCAGTCAGTACGTGGAGGGGTGTGCACACGTACTGTTCCACCATGTTAGTGAAATGTTGCCTCCTGCTAACACGTTGCGTATCAGGTGGTGGTGCAGTTAGCTGTGGCGTGTTGACAAAAGTTTTCCACATCTCTGCCATGCTAACCCTGCCCTCAGAGGAGCTGGCCGTGACACAGCTGCCTTGGCGACCTCTTGCTCCTCCTCTGCCTTGGCCTTGGGCTTCCACTTGTTCCCCTGTGACATTTGGGAATGCTCTCAGTAGCGCGTCTACCAACGTGCGCTTGTACTCGCGCATCTTCCTATCACGCTCCAGTGCAGGAAGTAAGGTGGGCACATTGTCTTTGTAGCGTGGATCCAGCAGGGTGGCAACCCAGTAGTCCGCACAGGTTAAAATGTGGGCAACTCTGCTGTCGTTGCGCAGGCACTGCAGCATGTAGTCGCTCATGTGTGCCAGGCTGCCCAGGGGTAAGGACAAGCTGTCCTCTGTGGGAGGCGTATCGTCATCGTCCTGCCTTTCCCCCCAGCCACGCACCAGTGATGGACCCGAGCTGCGTTGGGTGCCACCCCGCTGTGACCATGCTTCATCCTCATCCTCCTCCACCTCCTCCTCATCCTCGTCCTCCTCGTCCTCCAGTAGTGGGCCCTGGCTGGCCACATTTGTACCTGGCCTCTGCTGTTGCCAAAAACCTCCCTCTGAGTCACTTCGAAGAGACTGGCCTGAAAGTGCTAAAAATGACCCCTCTTCCTCCTCCTCCTCCTCCTCCTCCTGGGCCACCTCCTCTTCCATCATCGCCCTAAGTGTTTTCTCAAGGAGACATAGAAGTGGTATTGTAACGCTGATAACGGTGTCATCGCCACTGGCCATGTTGGTGGAGTACTCGAAACAGCGCAACAGGGCACACAGGTCTCGCATGGAGGCCCAGTCATTGGTGGTGAAGTGGTGCTGTTCTGTAGTGCGACTGACCCGTGCGTGCTGCAGCTGAAACTCCACTATGGCCTGCTGCTGCTCGCACAGTCTGTCCAGCATGTGCAAGGTGGAGTTCCACCTGGTGGGCACGTCGCATATGAGGCGGTGAGCGGGAAGGCCGAAGTTACGCTGTAGCGCAGACAGGCGAGCAGCAGCAGGATGTGAACGCCGGAAGCGCGAACAGACGGCCCGCACTTTATGCAGCAGCTCTGACATGTCGGGGTAGTTGTGAATGAACTTCTGCACCACCAAATTCAGCACATGCGCCAAGCAAGGGATGTGCGTCAAATTGGCTAGTCCCAGAGCTGCAACGAGATTTCGCCCATTATCACACACCACCAGGCCGGGCTTGAGGCTCACCGGCAGCAACCACTCGTCGGTCTGTTGTTCTATACCCCGCCACAACTCCTGTGCGGTGTGGGGCCTGTCCCCCAAACATATGAGTTTCAGAATGGCCTGCTGACGTTTACCCCGGGCTGTGCTGAAGTTGGTGGTGAAGGTGTGTGGCTGACTGGATGAGCAGGTGGAAGAAGAGGAGGAGGAAGCCGAGAAGGAGGAGGTGGCAACAGGAGGCAAAGAATGTTGCCCTGCGATCCTTGGCGGCGGAAGGACGTGCGCCAAACAGCTCTCCGCCTGGGGCCCAGCTGCCACTACATTTACCCAGTGTGCAGTTAGGGAGATATAGCGTCCCTGGCCGTGCTTACTGGTCCACGTATCTGTGGTTAGGTGGACCTTGCCACAGATGGCGTTGCGCAGTGCACACTTGATTTTATCGGATACTTGGTTGTGCAGGGAAGGCACGGCTCTCTTGGAGAAGTAGTGCCGGCTGGGAACAACATACTGTGGGACAGCAAGCGACATGAGCTGTTTGAAGCTGTCTGTGTCCACCAGCCTAAATGACAGCATTTCATAGGCCAGTAGTTTAGAAATGCTGGCATTCAGGGCCAGGGATCGAGGGTGGCTAGGTGGGAATTTACGCTTTCTATCAAATGTTTGTGAGATGGAGAGCTGAACGCTGGCGTGTGACATGGTTGAGACGCTTGGTGACGGAGGTGGTGGTGGTGGTGTTGGTGGTACATCCCCTGTTTGCTGGGCGGCAGGTGCCAACGTTCCTCCAGAGGCGGAGGAAGAGGCCGAGGCGGCAGCAGCAGAATAGGCCGAGGCGGCAGCAGCAGAAGAGGTAGCAGGGGGAGCCTGAGTGACTTCCTTGGTTTTAAGGTGTTTACTCCACTGCAGTTCATGCTTTGCATGCAGGTGCCTGGTCATGCAGGTTGTGCTCAGGTTCAGAACGTTAATGCCTCGCTTCAGGCTCTGATGGCACAGCGTGCAAACCACTCGGGTCTTGTCGTCAGCACATTGTTTGAAGAAGTGCCATGCCAGGGAACTCCTTGAAGCTGCCTTTGGGGTGCTCGGTCCCAGATGGCGGCGGTCAGTAGCAGGCGGAGTCTCTTGGCGGCGGGTGTTCTGCTTTTGCCCACTGCTCCCTCTTTTGCTACGCTGTTGGCTCGGTCTCACCACTGCCTCTTCCTCCGAACTGTGAAAGTCAGTGGCACGACCTTCATTCCATGTGGGGTCTAGGACCTCATCGTCCCCTGCATCGTCTTCCACCCAGTCTTGATCCCTGACCTCCTGTTCAGTCTGCACACTGCAGAAAGACGCAGCAGTTGGCACCTGTGTTTCGTCATCATCAGAGACATGCTGAGGTGGTATTCCCATGTCCTCATCATCAGGAAACATAAGTGGTTGTGCGTCAGTGCATTCTATGTCTTTCACCGCTGGGGAAGGGCTAGGTGGATGCCCTTGGGAAACCCTGCCAGCGGAGTCTTCAAACAGCATAAGAGACTGCTGCATAACTTGAGGCTGAGACAGTTTCCCTGGTATGCATGGGGGTGATGTGACAGACTGATGGGGTTGGTTTTCAGGCGCCATCTGTGCGCTTTCTGCAGAAGACTGGGTGGGAGATAATGTGAACGTGCTGGATCCACTGTCGGCCACCCAATTGACTAATGCCTGTACCTGCTCAGGCCTTACCATCCTTAGAACGGCATTGGGCCCCACCATATATCGCTGTAAATTCTGGCGGCTACTGGGACCTGAGGTAGTTGGTACACTAGGACGTGTGGATGTGGCAGAACGGCCACGTCCTCTCCCAGCACCAGAGGGTCCACTAACACCACCACGACCATGTCCACGTCCGCGTCCCTTACTAGATGTTTTTCTCATTGTTATGGTTCACCACAACAACAAATATATTATTTGGCCCAATGTATTGTATTCAAATTCAGCGGGATATAAATTTGAGGCCTAGTATTTAGGCGCTGGGTGACCGGTATGGATTTAGTGACAGAATTAGACTTGGAAATGCACAGAAGCGTGTGTGTGAAGTTATTCTGAATGACCCTATGTGCACCTTCAATATGATCTACCCTTTTAGGGATAGATTTCAAATAGCTCTGATATAGCAGAAACGACTAAATTATGAAATTGCTAAATTGGGAATTGTATTTCAACCCAGAACAAAAAATGTGCTTTGACGGACACTAAATAACTTTCCCAGCCACAACAGGACAGCGGTAACGAGAGATTTAGCGGGATATAAATTTGAGGCCTAGTATTTAGGCGCTGGGTGACAGGTATGGGTTTAGTGACAGAATTAGATTTGGAAATGCACAGTAGCGGGTGTGTGAAGTTATTCTGAATGACCCTATGTGCACCTTGAATATTATATACCCTTTTAGGGATAGATTTCAAATAGCTCTGATATAGCAGAAACCACTAAATTATGAAATTGCTAAATTGGGAATTGTATTTCAACCCAGAACAAGAAATGTGCTTGAACGGACACTAAATAACTCGCCCAGCTACAGCACTAGGGACAGATTTAGCGGGATATAAATTTGAGGCCTAGTATTTAGGCGCTGGGTGACAGGTATGGGTTTAGTGCCAGAATTAGACTTGGAAATACACAGTAGCGGGTGTGTGTGAAGTTATTCTGAATGACCCAATGTGCACCTTGAATATTATATACCCTTTTAGGGATAGATTTCAAATAGCTCTGATATAGCAGAAACCACTAAATTATGAAATTGCTAAATTGGGAATTGTATTTCAACCCAGAACAAGAAATGTGCTTGAACGGACACTAAATAACTCGCCCAGCTACAGCACTAAGGACAGATTTAGCGGGATATAAATTTGAGGCCTAGTATTTAGGCGCTGGGTGACAGGTATGGGTTTAGTGCCAGAATTAGACTTGGAAATACACAGTAGCGGGTGTGTGTGAAGTTATTCTGAATGACCCAATGTGCACCTTGAATATTATATACCCTTTTAGGGATAGATTTCAAATAGCTCTGATATAGCAGAAACCACTAAATTATGAAATTGCTAAATTGGGAATTGTATTTCAACCCAGAACAAGAAATGTGCTTGAACGGACACTAAATAACTCGCCCAGCTACAGCACTAAGGACAGATTTAGCGGGATATAAATTTGAGGCCTAGTATTTAGGCGCTGGGTGACAGGTATGGGTTTAGTGCCAGAATTAGACTTGGAAATACACAGTAGCGGGTGTGTGTGAAGTTATTCTGAATGACCCAATGTGCACCTTGAATATTATATACCCTTTTAGGGATAGATTTCAAATAGCTCTGATATAGCAGAAACCACTAAATTATGAAATTGCTAAATTGGGAATTGTATTTCAACCCAGAACAAGAAATGTGCTTGAACGGACACTAAATAACTCGCCCAGCTACAGCACTAGGGACAGATTTAGCGGGATATAAATTTGAGGCCTAGTATTTAGGCGCTGGGTGACAGGTATGGGTTTAGTGCCAGAATTAGACTTGGAAATACACAGTAGCGGGTGTGTGTGAAGTTATTCTGAATGACCCAATGTGCACCTTGAATATTATATACCCTTTTAGGGATAGATTTCAAATAGCTCTGATATAGCAGAAACCACTAAATTATGAAATTGCTAAATTGGGAATTGTATTTCAACCCAGAACAAGAAATGTGCTTGAACGGACACTAAATAACTCGCCCAGCTACAGCACTAAGGACAGATTTAGCGGGATATAAATTTGAGGCCTAGTATTTAGGCGCTGGGTGACAGGTATGGGTTTAGTGCCAGAATTAGACTTGGAAATACACAGTAGCGGGTGTGTGTGAAGTTATTCTGAATGACCCAATGTGCACCTTGAATATTATATACCCTTTTAGGGATAGATTTCAAATAGCTCTGATATAGCAGAAACCACTAAATTATGAAATTGCTAAATTGGGAATTGTATTTCAACCCAGAACAAGAAATGTGCTTGAACGGACACTAAATAACTCGCCCAGCTACAGCACTAAGGACAGATTTAGCGGGATATAAATTTGAGGCCTAGTATTTAGGCGCTGGGTGACAGGTATGGGTTTAGTGCCAGAATTAGACTTGGAAATACACAGTAGCGGGTGTGTGTGAAGTTATTCTGAATGACCCAATGTGCACCTTGAATATTATATACCCTTTTAGGGATAGATTTCAAATAGCTCTGATATAGCAGAAACCACTAAATTATGAAATTGCTAAATTGGGAATTGTATTTCAACCCAGAACAAGAAATGTGCTTGAACGGACACTAAATAACTCGCCCAGCTACAGCACTAGGGACAGATTTAGCTGGATATAAATTTGAGGCCTAGTATTTAGGCGCTGGGTGACAGGTATGGGTTTAGTGCCAGAATTAGACTTGGAAATACACAGTAGCGGGTGTGTGTGAAGTTATTCTGAATGACCCAATGTGCACCTTGAATATTATATACCCTTTTAGGGATAGATTTCAAATAGCTCTGATATAGCAGAAACCACTAAATTATGAAATTGCTAAATTGGGAATTGTATTTCAACCCAGAACAAGAAATGTGCTTGAACGGACACTAAATAACTCGCCCAGCTACAGCACTAAGGACAGATTTAGCGGGATATAAATTTGAGGCCTAGTATTTAGGCGCTGGGTGACCGGTATGGATTTAGTGACAGAATTAGACTGGGATATGGCCAAAAAATAAACAGACTATTGCTGGTTAAATGCACTTGGTGTGACAGCTTCACCCTGATGTAGGCTTTAGCCAAAAAACAACCACACCATTGAGGGTTAAATGCACTTGGTGACAGGCGCAGCTTGCCCCTGATTTAGTATATGGCCAAAAAATGAACAGACTATTGCTGGTTAAATGCACTTGGTGTGACAGCTTCACCCTGATGTAGGCTTTAGCCAAAAAACAACCACACCATTGAGGGTTAAATGCACTTGGTGACAGGCGCAGCTTGCCCCTGATTTTGTATATGGCCAAAAAATGAACAGACTATTGCTGGTTAAATGCACTTGGTGTGACAGCTTCACCCTGATGTAGGCTTTAGCCAAAAAACAACCACACCATTGAGGGTTAAATGCACTTGGTCGCAGCTTGTGCTGGCGCACCACAAGACACAAAATGGCCGCCGATCACCCCAGAAAAATGTGACTGACAAACGGTCTGGGCAGCCTAAAAACAGTGAGCAATTGAGGATCAGCAGCTCAATGATCCACAGCTGCAGATCGATCAGTTAATCAAGTCCTTTGGAGGAGTTAATCAGCCTAATCTCGCCCTACTGTCGCAGCCGCAACCTCTCCCTACGCTAATCAGAGCAGAGTGACGGGCGGCGCTATGTGACTCCAGCTTAAATAGAGGCTGGGTCACATGGTGCTCTGGCCAATCACAGCCATGCCAATAGTAGGCATGGCTGTGATGGCCTCTTGGGGCAAGTAGTATGACGCTTGTTGATTGGCTGCTTTGCAGCCTTTCAAAAAGCGCCAAGAAAGCGTCACAAAAGCGCGAAGAAAGCGACGAACACCGAACCCGAACCCGGACTTTTACGAAAATGTCCGGGTTCGGGTCCGTGTCACGGACACCCCAAAATTCGGTACGAACCCGAACTATACAGTTCGAGTTCGCTCATCCCTATTAGATTGGTACTATTTTGGTGGGCGTATGCCTTTTTGATCACTTGCTGTTGTACTTTTTGTGATGTTAGGTGAAAAAAAAAATGGTTTATTTAGCACAGTTTTTGTTTTTTATTTTTTACGGTGCTCATCTGAGGGGTTAGATCATGTGATATGTTTATAGAAACGGTCTATATGGACGCGGTGATACCGCGTCTATACGGATGCGGTGATACCCCCCCTACTTTTTTTACAATTTTTTTAACTTTATTTGGGGAAAATTTAGTTTTGGGTTATTTTTTCTTGAAACTTTACATTTTGGGGGGGGGGGGACTTCAACTTGTGGGGTCTAATCCTGTACAATGCATTCCAATACTTTGGTATTTAAATGCATTGGCTATATGAGTAATACTGTGTGTATAACTCATACAGCTTCCGGCCTCTGATATCCAGGGGGCTGGATCTCACAGGCTCATCGCCGGAAGGCAGCTAAGATGCCTCAGAAAGGCATAGCGCTGCCTTCCATGACATCGGGTTCCCCCTACAGCCCCACGGGGACCCGATGGCACCGCAGCCGCTGCCCACAACATGAAAAGCCGCAAACCGCAGGTCTGAATTGACCTGCGGTTTGCGGCGGTACGCCCTGTGTCCTTAAGTACCAGAACATCAGGGTACACCTGTACACCCTATGTCCTAAATAGTTTATAATACACTTTTAAATGGCAATAATACAATTTTAAATGTAGTTGGCTAGAACTATGAAAATAACTAGAGATGAGCAAATTGAAGTTGACAAAGTGGAATTCGATCCAAATTTCAGGAAAAATTGGATACGCACTGAAGCTGAATTTCCTCATGCTTCATGGTAACGAATCACATTTTTTCCTAAAATGGCTGCTGCACATGTTATGCCATGGAGCAAAGAACTGTGGGAACAAGGGATCACCCACAATGTCATGCATGCAGCCAATCAGCAGCCAGCTAGCCCCTGTGATGTACCAGCCCTATAAATAGCCTCATCCATCTTGGATTCTGCCATTTTCCGGTGTGCTTAGTGCAGGGAGAGATGTGACAGGAGCTAGGGACAGTGCTAGAAAATACTTCATTGTGCTAAAAAAAATAAAAAATAAAATAAAAAATTCAGGGAAAGATTATTCAAGGTGTAAGGAAAGGATAGGGAGGCATCATCTACACTATAAAAGGAGAACAGGGTGCAATAGGAGAGTCCACACCTCTCCTGGTGCCAAATGGTCACCAATGAATGCAATGAGAGTCCACTCTATACCTCTCCTGGTGTCAAATGGCTTCCAGTGAGTAAGGCCCCATGCACACGGCCGTGTTTCACAGCCGTGTGCGGGCCGTGGAACCGCGGCCTGGATCCCTCCTGAGAGCAGGAGCGCACGGAGTCACTGGTTGCTATGACGCCGTGCGCTCCCTGCTGCCGGCACAATACAGTAATACACTGGTATAGATCATACCAGTGTACTACTGTATTGCGGCGGCAGCAGGGAGCGCACGGCGTCATAGCAACCAGTGACTCCGTGCGCTCCTGCTCTCAGGAGGGATCCAGGCCGCGGTTCCACGGCCCGCACACGGCTGTGAAACACGGCCGTGTGCATGGGGCCTAAGGGAGAGCAGGCTAAGCTTTATACTCACACTAATTAAAATCTGCCTATGGGGCAGACAGGCTGGTCAGGAGTGCACGACTGAAGTGTCAGCCACACCTCTAGTACAAACTGCAAAGAAAAAAAGGGGATCTGCAGCACATCCCATTGCGCAGGTGCACGTTGCTATGGCTAAAAACATACAATGCAACAGCTCTCTGCAAACCAAATAAAGTACAAAAATGCATTATAATTGCTAATGCTATGCAGAAGCAGGAGCTGCAGCGAGAGGCCTGAGCTCCCGGTGTCATCTAGCGGTCGTGTCTTGACCAGCAACCCAGTGGAGCTTGAATGGTTGACTCGGTCTTTGACTTTGTCGCAAGTGACATCAGACACCCCTAGCCAAGAGTCGGTGGGTTCCTCTGTCATAACGCTTAGTGGCATGGCCTGGAAGCAGGCCCTGTGCCCCACCTGTCCTGAACCTTCCTCTGTAGTTTTCAGTTTCCTCAGCATGAGAAGTATTGCCATACTCTGCAGTGTGGCAATTTTTGTTAGGCCCCCGCAGGAGGTGAACATGACCATTTGCAGAATTTGTGGGCAGAAGGTGAAGTGTGGCCAGGGTGCCAATGTTGGCACCACAGCCCTACGTAAACACATGCAGCCTCACCATTAAGTTGCCTGGGAGAACCGTGGCTCCAATGTGGTGGTCCAGCCTGCCACAGAAACCGCTGCATCACCCAGTGGCATGCACCTAATTTCATGCAGTCAAGGCTCCACCACCTCAGCCGAAGGGAGCTGTCTGTCCTTTCCATCATCTGCTGGTCCTGATGCTCCTGCTCCTCGTCCTCCTACTTCTTGTCAGTCATTCCATCAGCAATCAATGACCGCAGAGACAGCAGTATGCGTGCACTCATCCAACGGCCCAGAAGCTGAACGTGCTCCTGGCCAAGTTGCTGGTGCTGCAGTTCCTCCCTTTCGGGAGTGGTGGACATTGCACCTTTTTAGAGAACTGATGGCTTCTGCCCAGCCGAGGTGGAGAGTCCCAAGCCATCATTTCTTTGCAAAAAAAAGGCAGTACCAGCCCTGCACACACTTGAGCCTGTCAGTGTCTGCCAAAGTGCAAGGCAGCGCTGACGTGTGGAGCTATAACTATGGTCAAGGACAATATATGCCCTTACGGCCCACTAGATAAATGTGGTTCCTGCCCAGCCACACCAGCAACTTGTCCAGGTGACGCCACTTCTGCCTCCACGTTCTCACGCCGTTGGTCCTGCGACAATGTCTGCCTCTGCCTCCTCATCCTCCACTGTGTCCTCAGCCTCCACTGCAGGGACGATTCACTGTGCTCCACCAATATACCACATGTGCAGGGCATGGCGGTGTCACACTTTTCTGCACCTATTTTGTCTGAGTCACACAGGTGAGGAACTGCTCTGTGTCCTTCATCAAGAAATCAAATCCTGTCTTTCTCCTCGACAACTCAAAATTGGAACCATGGTGACCAACAATGGGAAAAACATGGTGTCAGCGCTGCGTAAAGGAGGGCTTAGCCATGCTCCCTGCATGATGCATCTGGTTGTAAGGCGGTTCTTAAAGTCTTCACCCCATCTTCAAGACATTCTGAAAATGGTCAGGAAATTTTGCATACACTTCAGACATTCGTACACCGCAAAGCACATCCTCCTTGAGCTGCAGCGGCAGAATGGCATCTCCCACCCGTTGTAATTCCACCCTCCATATGTTGGACCGATTATATGAACAGAGAAAGGCCATAAATGATTTCTTGATGATACAGGCAGACAGGAGTACTCCCCTGTGTAGCTTCGATGTTAGCCAGTGGCAGCTCATGTGTGACACCTGCCCTTTGAGGAGGCCACTTTAGTTGTCAGTCGCCAGGATTACGGGGTGAACAACATCATTCCACTGATTCATGTCCTGGAACAGATGCTGCTAAATCTTGCTGGACATGGGACAGGAGACATAGCGACTACATCTCATGGCCACATAAGCCCTGTGGGGGCTGAACTAGAGGAGGAGGAGGACATTTGAGCACAAGCAATGCATAGAGAAATGGGTGGTTTTTCTACACAGGTGACAGGAGAGGAGGAGCAAGAGCAGCCAGAGGAGCTACAGGGCAATGAGGGAGACAATGCAGATGACCCAGACACACCGTGGCAATATGCAGTGGAGATAGAGGCAGGGAGTCCCTCTGAGTTACTTGCACAAATGGCCTGATGCATGTTAACTTGCTTGCGTAGTGACAGCTGAATTGTCACCATTCAGCAGAGGCAGAGGGATGACTACTGGCTCTCCATCATGTTTGACCCTCGCTACCGGTCCAAAATGGGGAGCACTGCCATGGCTTCTAGAAGGGGGGGCAGGAGCTTTACCAGCTCCATCAGCAGCAACTTAAGTCTAGAGGTGCTGATGAGCAGTTTTCTTCACCCGCCTACTGAAGAAACTACTCACCAGTAGCAGCTAGATATAGAGCAGAACCTGAACCAGCAGGTTGTGGCATACTTGGAGTGGACTCTGCCACCCCACATCAAAGATCCCCTGGACTACTGGACAGCCAAACTTGATTTGTGGCTGCAACTGGACGAGTTTGCCCTGGACAAGCTTTCTGTCACAACCAGACATCTGAGAAGCTCTGACAGATGCCTTTCAGAACCTCCTCCGTGAGCTTTATTTGTTTTAGTTTTTAGTTCCTCATCTCGTTAGCCTCTCTCAGCTGTCTTGTAGTTGGACTGATTGCATCCCTTTAAATTCCTCCCCATAATGCATTAGTGTGCGGTTTATACAACTTCCTGGAGTGTGTGTGCATGCTGATCCTATTTCCCAGTCTTCCACAAGATAAGTGTTGTACTTTCATTTGTGATTTTATGTTTGCTGGATCCCAGGTGACCCTGACTCCCTCCGTGTTTAGTGTAGGGAGCCGGTGTCTGTGTACCCTCACTATTGTAGGGTGTTTCAGGTGTTATATAGTCGAGGTACGAGGATATGCGATCATCCACCATTGGGGTGCTTGCATAGGCTGTGCAGTCAGGAAGAGTGCCAGGTCTTATGCAGGGGTCTCCCTTTTGTTCCCTAGTTTTGGATCCAGTGAGTCATATATTCATTTTGCATTGTCTTGTTTCCTGTACACCTTCCGTGACACTTTCCTGCCCGGCCAGCAGTGTGGCATCAGAGAGGGTGTTTAGTGCTGCGAGGGTAATAGTTACCACAAAAGGAACACGCCTGTCCACCTAAAATGTGGAGAAACTGATCTATGTGACGATGAAACAGGTGTGGATCAGCATGGATTTTCAAACACCAGTGCCTTATGTATCAGACTAGATCATCCATGGTGCCACACCTACACTTTGACAAAAGAGACCTGTTTCTTCTGGCTACCTGCTTCAGCTACTATTCTGATGCTACCACCCCCTGATGCCGCACCTGCTGCCAGGTGCTCCTACTGCTACCCACCATCTTCATCTGGCACTGATATTGCCCCCCACCTCACCACTCTGTGGTCTACTTATGCTGCTGCCACCTCACCACTATGTCACTGGGCCACTCTGCGGTCTCCTCATGCTGCTACCACCTCACCTCTATGTCAATGGGTCACTCTGTGGTCTCCTCTTGCTGCTGCTACCTCAACACTGTCACTGGGCCAATGTGTAGTCTCCTCATACTGCTGCCACCTCACCACTATGTCACTGAGCCACTCTGTGGTCTCCTAATGCTGCTGCCACATCACCACTCTTTGGTCTCCTCATACTGCTACTACCTCAACACTTTGTCACTTGGCCACTCTGTGGTCTTTCCTGCTACTGCCACATCACCACTCTGTGGTCTCCACATACTGCTGCTACCTCAACACTATGTCACTAGGCCACTCTGTGGTCTCCTTATGCTGCTGCCACATCACTCTGTGGTCTCCTCATGCTGCTGCCACCCCACAACTATATCACTGGGCCACTCTGTGGTCTCCTCATGCTTCTGCCAACTCAACATTATGTCACTGGGCCACCCTGTGGTCTCCTCATGCTGCTGCCACATCACCACTCTGTGGTCTCCTCATGCTGCTGCCACCTCAATAATATGTCATTGGGCCACTCTATGGTCACCTCATGCTACTGGCACATCATCACTCTGTGTTCTCCTCATGCCGCTGCCACCTCACCACTCTGTGGTCTCTTCATGCTGCTGCCACCTCAACACTATGTCACTGGGCCACTCTGTGGTCTCCTCATGCTGCTGCCACCTCACCACTATGTCACTGGGCCACTCTGTGGTCTCCTCAATCTGGTGCTACCGCAACACTGTGTCACTGGGCCAATGTGTGGTCTCCTCAAGCTGCTGCCACCTCACCACTATGTCACGGGGCTACTCTGTGGTCTCCTCATGCTGCTGCCACCTCACCACTCTGTGGTCTCCTCATGCTGCTGCCACCTCAACAATATGTCATTGGGCCACTCTATGGTCACCTCATGCTACTGGCACATCATCACTCTGTGTTCTCCTCATGCCGCTGCCACCTCACCACTCTGTGGTCTCTTCATGCTGCTGCCACCTCAACACTATGTCACTGGGCCACTCTGTTGTCTCCTCATGCTGCTGCCACCTCACCTCTATGTCACTGGGCCACTCTGTGGTCTCCTCAATCTGGTGCTACCGCAACACTGTGTCACTGGGCCAATGTGTGGTCTCCTCATGCTGCTGCCACCTCACCACTATGTCACGGGGCTACTCTGTGGTCTCCTCATGCTGCTGTCACCTCACCACTCTGTGGTCTCCTCATGCTGCTGCCACCTCAACAATATGTCATTGGGCCACTCTATGGTCACCTCATGCTACTGGCACATCATCACTCTGTGTTCTCCTCATGCCGCTGCCACCTCACCACTCTGTGGTCTCTTCATGCTGCTGCCACCTCAACACTATGTCACTGGGCCACTGTGTGGTCTCCTCAATCTGGTTCTACCTCAACACTGTGTCACTGGGCCAATGTGTGGTCTCCTCATGCTGCTGCCACATCACCACTCTCTGGTATCCTCATGCTGCTGCCACCTCAACACTGTGCTACTGGGCTACTCTGTGGTCTCCTCATGCTGCTGCCACCTCACCTATCTGTAGGTCTCCTCATGCTGCTGCCACCTTAACACTATGTCACTGGGCCACTCTGTGCTCTCCTGATGCTGCTTCCACCTCACCACTCTGTGTTCTCCTCATGCTGCTGCCACCTCACCACTCTGTCATTGGGCTACTCTGTGCACTTTTCATGCTGTTCCCACCCTCCTCATTCCATGACTTTGCCACTGTTTTTCCTTCTTGGCCTTGTTGACAATATCATTTATTTGACCCTTTTTCTGATCTGTCACAGGGAAGGAAAAATGAGACACACAACGGATCCTGTCTATTTAGCAGCTGTAAGGCCTGTATGACATGGTCCCTATATTGCATCAGAATTGGCTTATGAATTTGTAGCCAAAAGCAAGAGTGGGTACAAAACACAGAAGACATGCAAATATTCCATTCATGTGTCATTTCTGGTTTGGATCCACTCCTGATTTTTTGGGCTTTAGCAATACTGATGGATTACTGACCAAATGCTGACTGAGTGAAGGTGGATGCTCAACAGACAGGATCCGTTTTTTGGGGGTTATTGTTCAGACGGATCAGAGGAAAAAGGGCAAAATAATAAGTGACGTCAACAGAAACTTACTGCTGACACCCTCTCCACTCTGTCAGGGGGGCTCAACTTGTATAATCGTTTAATAAAACAGGTTTTGTAGACATCTATTTGGAACCATCTGACGACGGTGTAAAAGGAGTGCGCTCTAGTAGGATCTTGGGTACTTTATACCTGGCGCTAACATTGACCTGTAAGGCTGAGTTCACACTTGAGTTATTTGGTCAGTTTTGGCCCCATAATTGTCCAAATAAGTGAAGTATGCTGTGATTCTAAGAGCGACGCCTGTCATCTGCATATCATACTGACCCACATTATTGTTTTACTACCACAGCTGACTCCATATGTGTGTTACTGCAAGGCACAGTGTTCTACACCACTATACGGGCTCTCTGCAGCCAGGAAATAGCTGTTTTTTTTAACCCAATTTGCCACAAATAAATTTGGATAGATTTTAATCTTAAGTTTGCTCATCTCTAAAAATAACATTTATATTGTTCCTGCTGACCTATCGTATATATCCAGCCTGAGTTGTATATACAGTAACGTTGCTAGTTGCAAGGTTCATTATTCACTTTTATATACAAATAAAAAAATAAAAAAATTATATATATATATATATATATATATATTCCTTTTACAAGGAGTATTAATCAGGACGATTATATGAAATTAATGTAGAAATGCTCGTTCTTGATAATCAGTCTGTGTAAAAGGTGCTGGAAATTACCTGACGAATGAGAAAATGTTGTCTTTTGGCTGACACTGAATTTTTTTTTTTTCAGAAAGCTACATATGTCAACAACTGATAATGATCCTCACAGGACAGAATCTGCCAAGTTCTCTATCAGTTTAGTATGTCAGGGCTCCAATCCTATAGAAGACTGAAAAATGGAATTCTTGAGCATTTCATCTTAAAGTCACAGTTACATATATGGCTATGGGTAAATGCATGGTTTAAAACAATTTGCATTGTCAGATTTTTTATGCCTTTAAAATCAAACAAATATTCGAAAAATTATCCCTTATTGAAGACATGTGCCTGTTTTGTGTGTGTTTTTACAACTACTGTAATATCGAAAGAGGCAATATCTTGTTCTAAATAAACTGTCCAAGCATTATTCTTAGGCTCCTTTCACACCTGCGTTCAGGTGTCCGCTCGTGAGCTCCGTTTGAAGGGGCTCACAAGCGGCCCTGAACGCAGCCGTCTGGCCCTAATGCATCCGCCTGCCAGCGCTCAGCCTCCGCTCCGCTCAGTGAGCGGACACCTGAACGCTGCAAGCAGCGTTCGGGTGTCCGCCTGGCCGTGCGGAGGCGAGCGGATCCGTTCCGACTTACAATGTAAGTCAATGGGGACGGATCCACTTGAAGATGACACCATATGGCTCAATCTTCAAGCGGATCCGTCCCCATTGACTTTCAATGTAAAGTCTGAACGGATCCGCTCAGGCTACTTTCAGACTTAGAAAATTTTTCTAAGTAATAAAGCAGACGGATCCGTTCTGAATGGAGCCACCGTCTGCATTAATATGAGCGGATCCGTTCAGAACGGATCTGATCGAACGCAGGTGTGAAAGTAGCCTTAATTGGGGGCATCATTGATAGCAGCTGAAATAAATTATAATGCTGCTGATTACAAACTGTTACATATTAAGCTGGCATAGGAAGAATAACAGTTTACTTATTTATTCCCTTTTTGGATCACAAGAATTTAGTATCTCAGAATTGCAAGTTCTTCTATGCCTGGAGCAAGCCATATATTTCCATTTTTTTCTAAACCTGGAGCTCAGTTTTGATGGACAGACTTGCCAGTTGTTCAGAATAAATCAGTCATTTTTGTGGTTATTGATTGTCTCAGAAACATTTCTTACTTCTTTTCTGGGTTATGGCGTTGAGGCCACAGTCCATTTCTGGAAAGTCTTATTACAAACCCATAATACAAAATATCTGATGATTTTCTTTCTTTTCTTCTGGTAAGTGGATTTGTGGTTAGCCCATAGAAGAATGTTTGTACTATAACTCTGTTTATTGTTTCACCAATCAAATTCCATATTTTGCTAAATACTGCTTCCATCCCACTATAATCACAGGCCTAGCATGGTAAGTATTTCAAGCATAACATTGACATTTTCATGTAATTCCTAAAACAGGCTCAGGAATGTCACAATATCCATACCTATGGAAAATACTGTACAACATCACAAATCATTAAAGAAAAATAACAAATGGCCCCATTATAAAAGAAGACAATTCAATGAATATATCAAACCTGAAAATAAAAGGTGCATTTTAGGTTCACTGTATTTAAGGACAGTACTGCACAAATCAGTCTGGTTGCCTGGGCCACCTTGAGACCATGACCTGAGTATATGACCAGTGGGACTAAGGGTGAACAGTGGAAACCATGGACTCTACAATCCAGGTTAGCCTATGCCAACATGGTTAGACTATACTTGTAAAACAGTAAGTTCAGCTACCATTTGCATATTGAATGCCAGCTCGCTAGGAACAGGATCCAGTTACACTCGTGGTCTAGAATAACAACAGGGTGAAACATTATGCATAAGGAAGGAAATTTCAAGCAAACTGCCATCTTGCTTAGGGCATCCAAGCAAGTTTAGTCTGAAAGCAAAACCAGGATTATGAGAGAAGTCTGTAAGAACTCCAGAGTTTAATCACATGGCCTACCGATAGCTCTACTATTGCTGCAAAAAGGGATATCACTCTAACATCAGAAAATAACTATACATATTAGACCTACTGTAGATATGAGATGAACCAAGTGAAAACATTTGTGGTCCAGAAGGAACTTTTGAGCAAAAAAGAAAGGTAACCAAAAATAAATTCCCCATTAAAAGTGTCCTGTCTGACCCAGGAAGAAGTACAACAGCGACTTAAAAAGATTAAAATAGACAAATCGCCAGGACCGGATGGCATACACCCCCCGTATCCTAAGGGAATTAAGTAATGTCATAGCCAGACCCTTATTTCATGAGGGATCGGTCATGTCAAACTAATTTAATCAGTTTCTATGGTAAGTTCTAGACTTGACAGCTGCGAATCAATAGATGTCGCGTATCTGGACTTCTCTAAAGCATTTGACACTGTACCACATAAAAGGTTAGTATATAAAATGAGAATGCTCGGACTGGGAGAAAACATCTGTAAGTGGGTAAGTAACTGGCTCAATGATAGAAAACAGAGGGTGGTTATTAATGGTACATACTCAGATTGGGTCACTGTCACTAGTGGGGTACCTCAGGGGTCAGTATTGGGCCCTATTCTCTTCAATATATTTATTAATGATCTTGTAGAAGGCTTGCATAGTAAAATATCAATTTTCGCAGATGACACTAAACTGTGTAAAGTAATTAACACTGAAGAGGACAGTATACTACTACAGAGCGATCTGGATAGATTGGAGGCTTGGGCAGATAAGTGGCAGATGAGGTTTAACACTGACAAATGTAAAGTTATGCACATGGGAAGACATAATACAAGTCACCCGTACTTATTAAATGGTAAAACACTCGGTAACACTGACATGGAAAAGGATCTAGGAATTTTAATAAACAGCAAACTAAGCTGCAAAAACCAGTGTCAGGCAGCTGCTGCCAAGGCCAATAAGATAATGGGTTGCATCAAAAGGGGCATAGATGCCCGTGATGAGAACATAGTTCTACCACTTTACAAATCGCTAGTCAGACCACACATGGAGTACTGTGTACAGTTCTGGGCTCCAGTGAACAAAACAGACATAGCAGAGCTGGAGAGGGTTCAGAGGAGGGCAACTAAAGTAATAACTGGAATGGGGCAACTACAGTACCCTGAAAGATTATCAAAATTAGGGTTATTCACTTTAGAAAAAGATGACTGAGGGGAGATCTAATTACTATGTATAAATATATCAGGGGACAGTACAGATCTCTATCCCATCATCTATTCATTCCTAGGACTGTGACTGTGACGAGGGGACATCCTCTGCGTCTGGAGGAAAGAAGGTTTGTACACAAACATAGAAGAGGATTCTTTACGGTAAGAGCAGTGAGACTGTGTAACTCTCTGCCTGAGGAGGTGGTGATGGTGAGTACAATAAAGGAATTCAAGAGGGGCCTGGATGTATTTCTGGAGCGTAATAATATTACAAGCTATAGCTACTAGAGAGAGATCGTTGATCCAGGGATTTATTCTGATTGCCTGATTGGAGTCGGGAAGGAATTTTTATTCCCCTAAAGTGAGGAAAATTGGCTTCTACCTCACAGGGTTTTTTTGCCTTCCTCTGGATCAACTTGCAGGATGACAGGCCGAACTGCATGGACAAATGTCTTTTTTCGGCCTTATGTGCTATGTTACTATGTAACCAAGGCTGCCTGGGTAAGCACAAATAGTGTGCTCTGAACACAAATATAGAATTATTTGGGAAAAGTTCCAGAAGTCGTGTTTGGTGAAAACCTTAAACAGCATTTCAACTGAAGAAACTCATACAAATTGTAAAGAATCGTTGGGAAATATTATGGCTTGAAGTTGGTTTGCTGTATCAGGGCCTGGGAAGCTCACCCACCATAAAATCCACTATAAATTCTTCATCGTAACAGAGAATGCTTAAAGGGGTTGTGCACCATTGGGGAAGTCGGGTGTTGGCAACTTGGGAAGACTTGCGACAGGAAGCCTACTTATCTGCTTCACTGACTCTCTGCTCCTTCTCTCCTTGCCCTCAGCTGCTTCACTGCTCTTCCAGGATGTCAACTTCTGTTTTAATGTCGCTGTAGCCAATCTCTGGCCACATCAGTGGCTTTCTCCATTTGTGTCACGTGACCATTTTACATGACTCAAGGGTAGCAGGTCACCGCTGCAGCTAGAAATTAGTGATGGGCGGCAGGGGCAATATTCGAATTTGCGATATTTTGCGAATATTTGGTAGAATATTCATCATATAATCGCGAATTCGAGAGATTATTTTCTTGATTGTAAAAAAAATCGGCAATGTAATATTCACCTCATGCGCGCGAAATACAGGCGTGGGTAACTATAGCTACATTTTTCAAGCTGCTAGAAGTTTCCTGAGACTGGAGAAAATGGTTGGCACGGCAGAACATTACAATAGTGTTATATGCAGATAGAGTGATGTGAATACTTTTTGTGCAATCTTCACATTTTAACAGGTCTGACTACTTATTAGTGATTGCTGCACTAAGTATTGTTGCAAACTTGTGACATCACAGCACTATGTATGTATGTATCATATGTATTATACATATATACAGCACTATGTATGTAGCATGTATGTATGGACAGCAGAACCTATCAGCTATACTATATTAATATCTAACCTACACTGACTATCTCCCACTAGCTATCTGTATTATATATATATATATATATAAGCTAACTAACTATCTACTGTAATGACACAGGAAAGCAGAGAGCACAGCAATAACACTGCTGTCTCTCTCAGATCTGCAAAATACTGCATACAAGGGCTGCTGAGGAGGTTCTTATATAGTAAGGGGTAGGAAACTTTCCTAATGGTTGCTAGGGATGTTGCTAAGCTCAAACAAAGACATTGCAGCCTTCTCATTGGCCCACAAGCAAGAAGGGAGCTTACTGATGAAAAAAAATCTGACAATTTTTTTTAATTTTTTTTTTTACCAGTCTACTAGGTATAGCAGTGGTAAATCACACCCTAAAATTGTTGAATATCACCTCGAAAATGTAACAGACAAAGTAGTGAAATGACACAAAATAAAATACGCACAAATAAAAATAAAATTTGATTTATGAGGTGGAGTTCCATATGGGGTAGGAGTTTGAGGAGGCGGTGGACATAGTGGTGTAGGTGGAAGCGGCGGTGGAGGAGGACGAGTTAGCCAACACAGATTTTTGGTTTTAATTTATATATTTTTTTCTAATTAGGGTACACTCCAAAAGAGTGTGAAATATCCAAGATACAAGAATGAGCAATTGTGCTGCAGTATAACAATAGCTGGTTAAGGCGGCATACATGTCTACTTTGCACAAGGTATGGACAAGTTATGTGGGATAGCTGTGGACAGGCGGCTGCACTTGTCTGTGATGACGCCCCCTGCCGTGCTAAACACACGTTCAGATAATACACTGGCTGCAGAGCAGTCCAGCACCTCCAAGGCATAAAGGGCAAGCTCAGGCCATGTGCCCAATTTGGAGACCCAGAAGTTGAAGGGGGCAGACCCGTCATTCAGTACGTGTAGGCGTGTGCACACATACTGCTCCACCATGTTGGTGAAATGCTGCCTCCTGCTAAGACGTTCCATATCAGCTGGTGGTGCTGGTTGTTGTAGCATGCTGACAAAGATTTTCCACATTTTGGCTATGCTAACCCTGCCTTATGAGGTGCTGGCGGTACCCCAGCTGCGTTGGTGACCTCTTCCTCGTCCTTTGCCTTGGCTACCACTGTGCCCCCGTTGTAAGATTGGAATGCCACGCTTCAGGGAGAGAATTTAGGACAGTTAGTTGTCCTTGTAACGGGGATCCAGCAGTGCTGCAGCTGAAACTCCACTATCGCCTGCTGCTGCTCGCACAGTCTGTTCAGCATGTGCAAGGTGGAATTCCACTTTGTGGACACGACGCATATGAGGCAGTGAGTGGGAAGGCCTAAGTAATGCTGCAGCGTGGCAGGCGATCAGCAGCAGGGTGAGAACGCTAAAAGCGTGCACAGACTGCCAACACTTTATGCAGAAGCTCTGACACATCGGGGTAATTTTTAAGGAATATCTGCACCACCAAATTCAGCACATGTGCTAGGCAAAGATGTGCGTCAAACCAGCTAGTCCCAGAGCTGCTATGAGAT
Organism: Bufo gargarizans; assembly: GCF_014858855.1. NCBI lineage: Eukaryota > Metazoa > Chordata > Amphibia > Anura > Bufonidae > Bufo > Bufo gargarizans. The sequence goes on along the minus strand of NC_058081.1, from coordinate 275,929,795 downwards.
TTCGCCCATTATCGCACACTACCAGGCCGGGCTTGAGGCTCATTGGCACCAACCCCTCATCGGTCTGTTGTTCAAGGCCCGTCCACAGCTCCTGCGCAGTTTGGGGTTTGTCCCCCAAACAGATAAGTTTTAAAACTGCCTGCTGTCATTTACCCCTGGCTGTGCTGAAGTCGGTGGTGAAGGTGTCATGCTGACCGGATGAGGAGCAGGTAGAGGATGAGGAAGCGGAGTAGGAGGAGGAAGCAACAGGAGGCAAACTGAAGCGCCCTGCAATCCTCAGTGGTGGAAGGAAATGTGCCAAATTGCTATCCGCCTCAGGTACAGCCACCACTGAATTTACCCAATGTGCTGTTATGGAGATATAAAGTCCCTAACCGTGCTTACTGGTCCACGTATCCGTAGTGAGGTGCACCTTGCCACAGATGGCCTTGCACACCTGATTTTGTCCTCGACTTGGTTGTAAACAAAATTGATGGCTCGCCTGGAAAAGTAGTGGCGGCTGGGCACGGCGTACTGAGGGACAGCCACCGCCATAAGGCCTTTAAACCTATCCGTCTCCACTAGACGGAATGACAGCATTTCAAAGGCCAGTAATTTTGAAATGCTGTCATTCAGTGCTAGGGATCGCGGGTGGGTAGGGGGGTACTTCCTCTTCCTCTCCAGTGTTTGAGAGATGGAGAGCTGAACGCTTCCGTGGGACATTGAGGTGATGCTTGGTGACCCAGGTAATGGTGTTGCTGGCAGATCCTGTTTGCGGGGTGGCAGGTGGCACTGTCACTCCAGAGGCGGATGAAGAGGCCGAGACTGCAGCAGAAGAGAAAGCAGGAGGAGCCAGAGACCTTTCTTGGATTTTGAGGTGTCTACTCTACTGCAGCTCGTGCTTTGCACTTAAATGCCTGGTCATGCAGGTTGTGCTCAGGTTGAGAACGTTTAGGCCTCGCTTCAGGCTCTGATTGCACAGCGTGCAAACCACTCGTGTCTTGTCGTCAGCACATTGCCTGAAGAACTGCCACGCTAGGGAACTCCTTGGAGCTGGCTTTGATGTGCTCGGTCCCTTGCTGCGGTGGACAGTAGCAGGTGTAATGTCTAGGGGACGGCTGCTCCGCTTTTGCACACTGCTCCCTCTTCTGCTGTGCTGGTGGCTCTGTGCGACCACCGCCTCTTCCTCCGAACTACATAGGTCTCTCGCATAACCTTGATTCCATGTGGAGTCGAGGACCTCATCGTCCTCCACATCATTTTCCACCCAGTCTTCACCCCTGCCCTCCTTGTCAGTCTGCACACTTTCGAAAGCCCCAGCAGTTGGCACCTGTGTTTCGTCATCATCCGAGACGTGATGCGATGGTCCTCCCATGTACTCATCTTGAAACATAAGTGGTTGGGCATCGGTGCACTCAATCTCTTCTACTTCTGGGGCAGGGCTAGCTGGATGGCCCTGGGAAACCCTGCTAACAGAGTCATCAAAAAGCAGAAGAGACTGATGCATGACTTGGGGCATATACTGCTTGGCTAATTTGCAATGGGGTGAGGTGAAAGACTGATGGACATCGGCTGCAGGTGCCAACCCTGATCTTTCAGCAGGAGACTGGGTGGGAGACAATGTGAAGGAACTGGAGGCAATGTCAGCAACCCAATCTACTATCACCTGTACTTGTTCTGGCCTCACCATTCGTAGAGCCGCAATAGTCCCGACTAAATATCGCTGCAGGTTCTGTCGCCTACTCACACCTGAGGAAGGTGTTTCACTTGTGCGTGTAGCAGGCACAGATCGACCACGTCCTCTCCTGCAATGGTAGCTCCACCAGTAGCACCACGACCGAGGCCACGTCCCTTATTTGACGCTCTCCTCATATTTCTCAAAATTAGGATCTTCCCCTAAATGGGTGTTTTTTTTAAATAGCAGAATAGAACAAAGGGATCTAAATGGTGTATCTCACACGTACAAATGTAGACTAGGCCACTATTTAAGATTTTTGCCCAAAATTGGTGTTTTTCTAATAGAAGAATAGAACAACAGTATCTAAATGGTGTATCTCACACATACAGATCTAGACTAGGCCACAATTTAAGATTTTTGCCAAAAATGGGTGTTTTTCTAATAGCAGAATAGAACAACAGTATCTAAATGGTGTATCTCACACGTACAGATGTAGACTAGGCCATAATTTAAGATTTTTGGCCAAAATGTGTGTTTTTTAATAGCAGAATATTACAGAATGTAAAGGCATATGCAGCAAAAAATTTGTTTAATAACTAAATTTCAAACGTGCTGATGCTGCAAGGCCAGAAAAATTATGTATTTTGCCCAAAAAAGTTTGATTTATTAATAGAATATAACTACAGTATATAAAGGGTGTATCTCACACGCTCCTGATCCAGACTAGGCCGCAATTAAAGATTTGTGCCCAAAATGGCTTTATTTCAAATAACTGAATAGAACCACTGTATGTAAAGGCTGTATCTCACATGTACTGATCCAGACTAGGCCGCAATTTAAGTGTTTTGCCCAAAATGGGTGTTTGTTTAATAACAGAATATGACAGCAGTATTTAACCCTTGAGTTTCACACGTGTAGATGCTGCAAGGGCTGTAAAATTGGGTATTTTGGCAAAAAAGTGAGTTTTTAAAAACCCAGAAAATTATGGCTGTATTTCTAGCTTAAATTGCACACTGACTAGTCCAGATGTTGGATATTGCCAAAAAAAAGTGTGTTTTTTTACTAAAAGCATATGAAAGCCGTATCTATATCTAACTCTTGAATTTCACACGTGCTGTTGCTGGAAGGGCTGTAAAATTGGGTATTTTGGCAAAAAAGTGTGTTTTTAAAATCCCAGAAAATTATGGCTGTATTTCTAGCTTAAATTGCACACTTACTAATCCTGCAAATGCACCAATTGTTGCATATTCCCAAAAAGGGTGATTTTTTTAAAACCAGATTATTAGTGCAGTTTTTCAAGCTTGGATTTTAATGTCACAAAAGCTCAGATGCAGTGCTGGTGCACTGAGCTTGCATAAAATGGCTGCCGCCGCTCACCTAACTGACAGACGGATAAAAGTTATTTTTTTCTGTCACTGGGCTCAGGCAGGGTAAAAAGATTGTGCCCCGCATCCACACAACTAAATGTATGTAGATCGCTGAGTTAGATTCCAGTTCTGAACAATGTTTCTCTCCTATTCTCTCCCTGAAATCACCAGCCGCATCCTCTCCCTACACTAGTAACAGTGTGACGTGCAGCACTGGCTGCATAAAAAGGCTGCCGCAGATCACCTAACTAACAGACGGATAAAAGTTATTTTTTCTGTCACTGGGCTCAGGCAGGGTAAAAAGATTGTGCCTTGCACCCACACAACTAAATGTATGTAGATCGCTGAGTTAGATTCCAGTTCTGAACAATGTTTCTCTCCTATTCTCTCCCTGAAATCACCAGCCGCATCCTCTCCCTACACTAGTAACAGCATGACGTGCAGCACTGCGCGACTCAAGCTTATATAGAGGCTGGGTCACATGCTGCACTGGCCAATCACAGCCATGCCATTAGTAGGCATGGCTGTGATGGCTTCTAAGGGCACAGAGTTAAATGTTTGTGTCACGGCTGAGAATGAGGAACACCCTCAGCTGTGCGGTGCCAGGTGATGGTAAGGTTGCTACTTGGCCAGAACCACAGAATTAGGGAGCAGGTCACCTCCTAGCGCTTCCCTAATCTGACCCTGACTCCTAGCTGCATGAGCCGCCCTTAAAGGTAGGAGGGCCCATGCTCATGAACCTCGGATCCCTACTGACCCTCCGTCGTTCCCTGAACTAGGAGCTGGGTAGACAGCCCGTTCCTCCTGGACACGGAGAAACAGGAGTCTAAAGTGGCCAAGCTACAAGGGGAATCCAATACAACTTATGGTAGTGGCAGGTACGTGGAAACTACAACCTCACCTACCTGCCACAGACACACAGCCTGGAACCCATGTAAAAGTGCTGTTTGTCCACAGCAACAGAAATGACAACAGCACACACCATACATCACACGGGAAACCAGGAAACCATAAGGTGCAATAAACAAGCAACCACATACACATAAACATCACATCAGACAAGGTAACATTTTATGACCAGAAGGGTGGCCCCCACTGGCAGTTGGTAAATAACCAGGAGGATGTCTCCAGCAAGCATGGCTGAAGCACCCTCTCTGACTACTGCCTTCCACTGAGGCTTTATAGGGCCAAGAAGCCACACCCAACAGTCAGACACACCCAGTGCACACACACACTAGGAAGGAAGTTAACCCTTCTAACACCAGGGAAGGGAAAACATCAACTTAAAGGGGAAGTGCACACAACACATATAACACCCCGTGCACACTGATAAAAGGCACACCTATAGGAGAGGTTGCCAGGTGCAACCGCATGCCTGCTGCAGCAAGCTGCCTAGCACCACTCAGGCTGCTCTGCTGCCACATACACAATGTTGCCAGCGGCAACCACGCACATGCCTGTTGTCCGCAGCAACTGCACCTGAGGCAAACCACTAAGCGCCCCCAGCTGCGGTTGACACAACACCAAACCGCGGGCAACTGCATGCGGCTCCCAAGGAGTCACGACCATCACAAAAGGTTGTGACAGTTTGTTGCCTTTCAAAAAGCGCCAAGAAACCACTGAACACCGAATTTTACTCAAATGTTCGGGTTCGGGTCCGGGGTCCAAAAATCCTAAAGTTCGATACAAACCCAAACTTTACAGTTCGGGTTCGCTCAACCCTAGTAGTTAATTATATGAATAACTTCTGTAAGTTATTTCTGCCACAGGGATCTACTATAGACATTAGTGTGTTATTTTGCTTTGCATTTGACAGAAGCAACTGGATATCTGGAAATTATGTGTTTAATAAACTATTGAAAAATCAATGTATCATTTATACAATGTTTCACATGGGGTATATCTAATATTTTGTATGAACACTGTAACCAATCAGAATATATAGTATGAATAACAATTAAAAATGCTATGAATGCTTTTTTAGAAGAGTATTTCATTTATTAGCTATTAACATATTGGTATGTATTAGATACAATTTATACTATGTACTGTATTTTAATGTAAATACTAAAGACAGAGATGCTCTCTGAAAATATTATAAATTAGACTTCCTCAGTAAATCAGAAATTTACCACCCTGCAGCACTGTAATGATCGTCAGCATTAAGCAATTCCCAAGTTAACTTTCTTAAGTATGAGATGTCATTATTATTTGCCAAAGGGAGAAATGTTGCAGAAATAAACATAATGCATAAAGTGTGTAGAGCAGTTAATATTCTAGTTATAATAATGCCATAACTCCCTAATTATTAATTTACAAGTCTTAAAAATGTTTTGCACTTCAAAATAATAAAATATCATTTAAAAGTGACAGCTATTCGAGGTTTAACATTTGCTGTAAAAATCTGTTTAAGGTAAACAATGACAGGCACATGGCTTTCAGTGATATGTAAGCCTGTTGTACAGTAATTGTGCAGTTATCTGTGCAAAATGAGTAACAGTGTAAAGCAACAGCATACTGAAATGATTCCCAACCAATGGCTTGGGTTTCACAAATGGCTCTTCGGACCCCTACATGATGCTTCTCAGCTGTTGACAACAGGGATCTAATGGCCTTCCAAATTTCAACAAGGGACAGGGGTCAAAACCAAATCATTGCCAGTTAATGTTAGAGTAAAAAGCATATCACCTTGCCGTATCACTTTTGCAAATCTAACATGTTTCACTCTATGTGATAATAACTCTGGAATGATTTTACTTATCTCAGTGATTCTAAGATTACTTCATGTCAGTGGTAAATTTGAGTCAATATCTTTTTCCTTTATCTATAAAAAAAATCAAAAATTTATGGAGAATTTGGAAAAATTCACTATTTTCTAAATTTAAAGGCTTTGAATTTTAGAAGCAATTTTGACATTTTTAAACAAATTTCTCAAACCCACTTTTTTAAGGACCAGTTCAGTTATGAAGTCACTTTGTGGGGCTTACATAGTAGAAATCACCCATAAATGACTCCATTTTAGAACCTACTCCCCTCAAATTACTCAAAATTGATTTTACAAACTTTCTTAACCCTTTAGGTGTTCCACAAGAATTAAAGGAAAATGCAGATTTTTTTCAGATTTTCCATTTTTACCCATTTCTCCTGTAACACAGAAAGGGTTAACAGCCAAACAAAACAAAATATTTATTACCTTGATTCTGCAGTTAACAAAAACTCCTCATATATGGTCGTGAACAGTTTTATGGGTACACGGCAGGGCTCAGAAGGGAAGGAGTGCCATATGGATTTTGGGCAACAAATTTCACTGGGATAATTTTAAGTTGCCATGTCACATTTGAAGACCTATTAATTCATCCCTACAGTATAAACTGCCGAAAAGTGACCCAGTTTTGAAAACTACTGGATAAGGTGACAGTTTTGTTGGTACTATTTTGGGGTACATATGATTTTTGGTCCCTTGACATTATGCTTCTTGTCTGGTAAGGTAACAAAAAAATGGCTGTTGTGGCACTGTTTTTATTTTTTGTTTTTATGTCGTTCTCCTGACAGGATAGATCATGTGTTATTTTTTTAGAGCAGGTTTATACAATCGCAATAATACAAAATATATTTTTCGTTTCAGTTTTACATAAAGTATTTTTTAAAACAAAAATCATGTTGTTATGTACCTTGCGATACCTAATATGTCTCCTTTTTGAAATTTTATTTCAGTTTTACACGAAAAAAGCATTTTTGGAAAACAAAAATCATGTTTTAGTGTTTAGTGGGGTATTTATGTGTTTTTGATCGCTTGGTATTACACTTTTGTGATGTAAGATAACAAGAGATGGCATTTTTGGCACAGTTTTTTTGTGATATTGTGATTGTGATATTTTTACAGAGCAGGTCGTTATGAAGGCGGTGATACTAAGGCTACTTTCACACTAGCGCTTGATCGGATCCGTTCTGAACGGATCCGATCATATTAATGCAGACGGAGGCTCCGTTCAGTACGGATCCGTCTGCATTAATAACTTAGAAAAATTTCTAAGTGCGCAAGATGCCTGAGCGGATCCGTTCAGACTTTCAATGTAAAGTCAATGGGGGACGGATCCACTTGAAGATTGAGCCATATGGTGTCATCTTCAAGCGGATCCGTTCCCATTGACTTACATTGTAAGTCTGGACGGATCCGCACGCCTCCGCACGGCCAGGCGGACACCCGAACGCTGCAAGCAGCGTTCAGCTGTCCGCCTGGCCGTGCGGAGGCGTGTGGAGCGGAGGCTGAACGCCGCCAGACTGATGCAGTCTGAGCGGATCCGCTCCATTCAGACTGCATCAGGGCTGGACGGAGGCGTTCGGGTCCGCTCGTGAGCCCCTTCAAACGGGGCTCACGAGCGGACCGACGAACGCTAGTGTGAAAGTAGCCTAATATGTCTACTTTTTAAGATTATTTCAGTTTTACACAATAAAAGGATTTTTGAAAGCCATATTTTTGTGCCTCCATTTTCTGAAAGCCATATTTTATACACTCTTTGCGATGTAAGGTCACAAGAAATGGCTTTTTTGCAAAAGTTTTCATTCATTCATTCATTTATTTATTTATTTTTATTATAGTGTTTATTGCTTTTTTGTTTTACAAAAGAAAACATTAAAGATACAATTATAAACAGAAGGAGATATAACAGCAACAACAAATATTGCCTAGCGAAATAACAGTAATAGTCACCCTTTAGTTTGCAGTCTCTTGTCACTCAGATCTGATACATGCTGGAAGTGACCCAATGAATCCCAATAAAGCCCACCCAAAACATACATAAAATATGAGAGGCTTTGCTGTGGCTTTGTTGACTCTACATAACTTCTGCCTGATCACACGTCCCTGTGACGTCCACCATCCTTTTGGATATCTTCGCTATCAACTTTCGATGTTCTTTTCTGAGCCTAACATGTTGATCACGGTTATCGGCGAATTAGTGTTCCACGCCGGAGAGGGAGCATGAGAAAGAGGGACCACATTCAAGGGAGTTTAATTGTTTCAAATTAAATATGAAGGAGCGGAAATATGGGACAAAGTATTGATGCGCAAATGTGGGACAACTTGTTAAAGTTTAAGCATTGAATGAAAGGAGTTGGCGAGCATGAATTATAGAAGAATTTCTGAAATTTTATTCCCTGTCACCTATGCAGAGCAGGGGTTTCAATCCAGCAAAATTAGAAAAATGTCACCCGACAATGTAACAGACGATTTTTTAAAATGTATGTTCCTGTCACCTATGCAGAGGTGCCCCCGCGACGTCCACCATCCATTTGGACATCTTCTCTATCAACTTTTGATGTTCTTTTATGAGCCTACCATGTTGATCGCGGTTATCGGCTAATCAGGGTTCCATGCCTGGAAAGGAAGCGCGAGAAAGAGAGACCACATCCAAGGGAGATAAATGGATTTTTTTGGCGGGGGATCGAGCGGAAATATGGGAAAAGTTATTGAAGCGCAAATGTGGGACAAATTATTGAAGTGCAAATGTGGGACTAATTATTAAAATGCAAATATAGTACAAATTATTAAAGCGCAAATGTGGGACAAATTATTAAAGTGCAAATGAGTGACAAATTATTGAAGCGCAAATGTGGTACAACTTGTTAAAGTTTAAGCAATAAATGAAAGGAGGTGGCGCGCATCAATTAAAGAAGAATTTCTTAAATTGTATTCCCTGTCACCTATGCAGAACAGGTGTTTATTCATGTCCAAAATTTTAAAATGTCAACCCAAGAATGTAACAGAAAAATTACAGAAATGTATTAACCTGTCTACTTGATAGAGCAGTGGTCTATAACAGAAATAAATTGTTTAATCTCACCCAAAAATGTAAAAGAAATATTAGTGAAATGTATTAAGCTGTCAACTAGGTAGAGGAGGGGTATATTACACCCAAATATTGGTGAATTTTACCTGAAAATGTAACAGACAAATTTGTGATTTTTTTTAACCTGTCTACTAGGTATAGCAGTGTTTATTACAACCAAAAATTGGTGAATCTCTCCCGAAAAAGTAACAGACAAATTTGTGAATTTTTTTAACCTGTCTACTAGGTATAGCAATGGTACATCACACACAAAATGTGGTGAATTTCACCCAAAAATGTAACAGACAAATTTGTGTCTACTAGGTATAGCAGTGGTACATCACCCGAAAATGTAACAGACAAAGTAGTGAAATTACATAAACTAAAATAAAATACGTACAAATGAAAAAAAAAATTTGATTTATGAGGGGGAGGCACATATAGAGTAGGAGTTTGAGGAGGCGGTGGATTAAGTGTTGTAGGTGGAAGCAGCATTGAAGGAGGACGAGGTAGCCAACACTGGTTTTTGGTTTTAATTTTTTTATTTTTATTAGGGTACACGACAAAAGAGTTTGAAATATCCAAAATACAAGAATGAGCAATTGCGCTGTAGTATAAAAATGGCTGGTTAAGTCCGGTATACATGTCTATTCTGCACAAGGTATGGAAAAGTCTTGTGGGATCCATGCCTGGTTCATTTTAATGAACGTGAGCTTGTTCACATTGGCTGGGGACAGGCAGCTGCACTTATCTGTGATGACGCCCCTGCCATGCTAAACACACGTTCAGATAATACACTGGCTGCAGGGCAGGCCAGCACCTCCAATGTGTAAAGGGAAAGCTCAGGCCATGTGCCCAATTTGGAGACCCAGAAGTTAAAGGGGGCAGACCCGTCAGTCAGTACGTCTAGGCGTGTGCACACATACTGCTCCACATGTTGGTGAAATGCTGCCTCCTGCTAAGACGTTCCATATCAGCTGGTGGTGCTGGTTGTTGTGGCGTGCTGAAAAAGCTTTTCCACATTTCAGCCATGCTAACCCTGCCTTCTGAGGTGCTGGCGGTGTCCCAGCTGTGTTGGCGACGTCTTCCTCTGCCTTAGCCTTGTGCTTCCACTGTGCCCCCGCTGTAAGGTTGGAATGCCACCAGCAGCGCGTCTACCAGCATGTGCTTGTACTCGCGCATCTGATGATCATGCTTCAGTGAGGGAATTAAGGACGGTACATTGTCCTTGTAACTGGGATCCAGCAGCGTGGCCACCAAGTAATCAGCACAAGTTAGAATGTGGGCAACTCGGCGGTCGTTGCGGATACACTGCAGCATGTAATCGCTCATGTGTGCCAGGCTGCCCAGAGGCAACGAAAAGCAGTCATCTGTGGGAGGTGTATCCCCCCAGCCACGCACCAGTGATGGCCATGAGCTGCTCTGGGTGCCACCCTGCTGTGAACATGGTTACTCCTCCTCCATCTCCTCATCGTGCATCTCGTCATTCTTCAGAACTGTGCCCTGGCTGGAAAATTGTGTACCTGGCATTTGTGGGTGCAGGAACCCACCCTCGGAGCCACTTGTGAATGACTGACCAGAAACCCTACGAAATGACCCCTCTTCCTCCTCCTGTGCCACATCCTCTTCCATCATCGAAAGCAGCGTTTTTTCAAGAAGGCATAGAAGTGGGATAGTAATGCTGAGAATGGCATTATCGGCTCTGGCCATGTTGGTGGAGTACTCGAAACAGCGCAACAAGAAACACAGATCTCGCATGGAGGCCCAGTCATTGCTGGTGAAGTGGTGCTGTTCAGCAGAGTGACTCACCGTGTGTGCTGCAGCTGAAACTCCACTATCGCCGGCTGCTGCTTGCACAGTCTGGCCAGCATGTGCAAGGGGGAGAACGCCGAAAGCGCACACAGATGGCCTGCACTTTATGCAGAAGCTCTGATATATCGGGGTAATTTTTAAGGAATCTCTGCACCACCAAATTCAGCACATGCGCCAGGCAAGGAATGTGCGTCAAACCGGCTAGTACCAGAGCTGCTACGAGATTTTGCCCATTATCACACACTACCAGGCCGGGCTTGAGGCTCATTGGCACCAACCACTCATCGGTCTGTTGTTCAAGGCCCGTCCACAGCTCCTGAGCGGTTTGGGTTTGTCACCCAAACATATACGTTTTAAAACTTCCTGCTATCATTTACCCCTGGCTGTGCTGATGTTGGTGGTGAAGGTGTTACGCTGACCGGTTGAGGAGCCGGTAGAGGATGAGGAAGCGGAGTAGGAGGAGGAAGCAACAGGAGGCAAACTGAAGCGCCCTGCAATCTTTGGTGGTGGAAGGACATGCACCAAACTGCTATCTGCCTTAGACCCAGCCGCCACTGAATTTACCCAATGTGCTGTTATGGAGCTATAACGTCCCTGACCGTGCTTACTGGTCCACGTATCAGTAGTGAGGTGCACCTTGCCACAGATGGCGTTGTTCAGTGCACACCTGATTTTGTCCCCCATTTGGTTGTGCAGGAAAGGAATGGCTTGCCTGGAAAAGTAGTGGCGGCTGGGCACGACATACTGTGGGACAGCCACCACCATAAGGCCATTAAAACTCTCCGTCTCCACCAGACGGAATGACAGCATTTCAAAGGCCAGTAATTAAAAAATGCTGGCATTCAGGGCTAGGGATCGCGGGTGGGTAGGGGGGTACTTCCTCTTCCGCTACAGTGTTTGGGAGATGGAGAGCAGAATGCTTCCATGGGACATTGTGGAGATGCTTGGTGACCCGGGTGGTGGTGTTGCTGGCAGATCCTTTGTTTGCTGGGTGGCAGGTGGCACTGTCACTCCAGAGGTGGATGAAGAGGCCGAGACTGCAGCAGAAGAGGAAGCAGGAGGAGCCAGAGACCTTTCTTGGTTTTTGAGATATCTACTCCCCTGCAGCTTGTGCTTTGCAATTAAATGCCTGGTCATGCAGGTTGTGCTCAGTTTGAGAACTTTTATGCCTCGCTTCAGGCTCTGATTGCACAGCATGCAAACCACTTGTGTCTTGTCGTCAGCACATTGTCTGAAGAACTGCCACGCCAGGGAACTCCTTGGAACTGGCTTTGGTGTGCTCGGTCCCTTGCTGCGGTGGGCAGTAGCAGGCTTACTGTCTAGGGGACGGCCGCTCCCCTTTTGCACCCTGCTCCCTCCTCTGCCGTGCTGGTGGCTCTGTGCGACCACCGCCTCTTCCTCTGAACTACATAGGTCACTCGCAAGACCTTGATTCCATGTGGAGTTGAGGACCTCATCGTCCTCCACATCATCTTCCACCTAGTCTTCACCCCTGCCCTCCTTGTCAGTCTGCACACTTTCGAAAGGCCCAGCAGTTGGCACCTGTGTTTCGTCACCATCCGAGACATGCTGTGATGGTCCTCCCATGTACTCATCTTAAAAACATAAGTGGTTGGGCATCAGTGCACTCAATCTCTTCCACTTCTGGGGCAGGGATAAGTGGATGGCCCTGGGAAACGCTGCTAACAGAGTTATCAAAATCCAGAAGAGACTGCTGCATGACTTGGGGCTCAGACTGCTTGGCTGATTGCAATGGGGTGAGGTAAAAGACTGATGGACATCGGCTGCAGGTGCCAACTATGATCTTTCAGCAGGAGAATGGGTGGGAGCCAATGTGAAGGAACTGAAGGCACTGTCAGAAACCCAATCTACTATTGCCTGTACTTGTTCTGGCCTCACCATTCGTAAAGCCGCATTAGGCCCGACCAAATACCGCTGCAGGTTCTGTAGCCTACTCGCACCTGAGGAAGGTGTTTCACTTGTGCGTGTAGCTGGCACAGATCGACCACGTCCTCTCCCTGCAATAGGAGCTTCACCAGCAGCACCACGACTTGGGCCACATCCCTTATTTGAAGCTCTCCTCATATTTCTCAATTTTAGGATCTTGCCCTAAATGGGTGTTTAATTCATAGCAGAATAGAACGAAAGTATGTAAAGGTTGTATCTCACACATACAGATGCAGACTAGGCCGGAATTTAACTTAACTTTTGTTCACAAAATGGCTGTTTTTCAAATAACGGAATAGAACCACAGTATGTAAAGGGTGTTTATCACACGTCCTGATCCAGACAAGGCCGAAATTTAAGTTTCTTGCACAAAATGGCTGTTTTTCAAATATCTGACTAGAACCACAGTATCTAAAGGGTGTATCTCACACGTCCTAATACAGACTAGGCCGGAATTTTAGTTTCTTGTACAAAATGGCTGTTTTTTAAATATCTGACAATATATTTTCAAATATCTGACTAGAACCACAGTATCTAAAGGGTGTATCTCACAGGTACAGATGCAGACTAGGCAATTAAAGTTTTTTGCCCAAAATGGGTGTTTTATTAATAGAAGAATATAATCACAGTAATTAATGGGTATATCTCACATGTCCTGATCCAGACTAGGCCGCAATTAATTTTTTTGCCTAAAATGGCTCCTTTTCAAAAAACTGAATAGAAGCACAGTATCTAAAGGTTGCATCTCACAATGACATATGCAGCAAAGGCTGCAAAATTAAGTTTTTGGCCCAAAATGGGTGTTTGTTTAATAACAGAATATGACAGCAGTATATACCGTATTTTTCGCCCCATAAGACGCACTTTTTCTTCCCCCAAAATGGGGGAGAAATACCCCTGCGTCTTATGGGGCGAATACTTTCAGTTTTACATCGCTGGCAGCGATGTATCAGTGAGCGGGGACTCGGGGAGGGACTGGGAGGAGGGTCTGGGGGCTGGCAATAGCGGCGGGGCGGTGCAGTCAGTATAGTATAGCACAGCCCCGCCGCTCTAGTATACTAATATACGATGTCATATTCAATTAATAATTATCAAACATGCCCCCTCACTCCTATTACTAACTTACATCTAATCGCTGCTGTTGAATTCATGCAGGCCGGGCGGGCGGCAGCGTAACTCTTGTCACGTGCCTGCGCCGCCTACTTTATGAATGAAGCAGGCGGCGCAGGCAAGTGACGTCAGTGAGACGTGCCGGCCGCCCGACCGTCCTGCCTGAAAACAGCAGCGATTAGGATGTAAGGTAGTAATAGGAGACAGTGAGGGGGCATGTTTGATAATTATTAATTGAATATCACATCTTATATTTGTATGGTGGCGGCGGCGGCAGGGGGGGGGGTGCGGCTGCGATCTGTGGATGGCACAGTTATGGGCTGGGGGGTCTGTGGATGGCACTGTTATGGGCTGGGGGTCTGTGGATGGCACATATACAACAGTGCCAGCCACAGATTCCCCCCCCCCGTAACAGTGCCAGCCACAGATCCCCCCCTGTAACAGTGCCAGCCACAGATCCCCCCTGTAACAGTGCAAGCCACAGATCCCCCCATAACAGTGACCGTCATCCACAGATCCCCCCATAACAGTGACCGTCATCCACAGATCCCCCCATAACAGTGTCCGTCATCCACAGATCCCCCCATAACAGTGTCCGTCATCCACAGATCCCCCATAACAGTGTCCGTCATCCACAGATCCCCCCATAACAGTGTCTGTCATCCACAGATCCCCCCCATAACAGTGTCCGTCATCCACAGATCTCCCCCATAACAGTGTCCGTCATCCACAGATCTCTCCCATAACAGTGTCCGTCATCCACAGATCTCCCCCATAACAGTGTCAGTCATCCACAGATCCCCAGTACTAGTGCCATCCACAGACCACCATTAGTTCCAAACCCACCAAACACACAGCACACCTTTTGGTAAAAAAATTTTTTTTTCTTATTTTCCTCCCCAAAATCCTAGGTGCGTCTTGTGGGCCGGTGCGTCCTATAGGGCGAAAAATACGGTAAACCTTGAATTTCACACGTTCGGATACAGCAAGGGCTGTAAAATTATGTATTTTGCCCAAAAAGGGTGTTTTATTAATATAAGAATATAACCACAGTATCTGAAGGGTGTATCTCATACTTACTGACCCAGACTAGGCTGGAATTTAAGTTTTGTGCACAAAATGGCTGTTTTTTGAATAGATGAATATAACCACAGTATCTAAAGGCTGCAAAATATAACCCTTGAATTTCACACATGCTGATGCTGCAAGGCCTGTAAAAATTGTGTATTTTGACAAAAAAAGGTTGTTTTTAAAAACCCAGAAAATTATGGTTGCATTTCTAGCTTAAATTGCACATTGAATAATCATTCAAAGGCACCGGATGTTGGATATTGCCAACAATTTGTGTTTTTTCAAAGCCAGAAAATTATTAAAATGTTTTAAAACTTGTTTTTAACAATCACAGATGCATCAAGGGCTGCAATATTAAGTATTTTGCAAAAAAAGGTTGTTGCTTATTTTATAAGAATATGAAAGCTGTATATAACGATTGAATTTCGCACATACAGATGCAGCTAGGGCTGTAAAATAGTGTATTTTGCCAAAAAAGGGTGTTTGTAAAAACCCAGAAAACTATGGCTGTATTTTCTAGCTTAAATTGCACACTGACTAATCCATTTGTTGGATATTGCCCCCCAAAAATTATTTTTTACTAACAGAATATGAAAGCTGTATATAACACTTGGATTTCACACATGCTGATGCTGCAAGGCCTGTAAAAATTGTGTATTTTGACAAAAAAAGGTTGTTTTTAAAAACCCAGAAAATTATGGTTGCATTTCTAGCTTAAATTGCACATTGAATAATCATTCAAAGGCACCGGATGTTGGATATTGCCAACAATTTGTGTTTTTTCAAAGCCAGAAAATTATTAAAATGTTTTAAAACTTGTTTTTAACAATCACAGATGCATCAAGGGCTGCAATATTAAGTATTTTGCAAAAAAAGGTTGTTGCTTATTTTATAAGAATATGAAAGCTGTATATAACGATTGAATTTCGCACATACAGATGCAGCTAGGGCTGTAAAATAGTGTATTTTGCCAAAAAAGGGTGTTTGTAAAAACCCAGAAAACTATGGCTGTATTTTCTAGCTTAAATTGCACACTGACTAATCCATTTGTTGGATATTGCCCCCCAAAAATTATTTTTTACTAACAGAATATGAAAGCTGTATATAACACTTGGATTTCACACGTGCAGATGCATCAAGGGCTGTAAAATAGTGTATTTTGCCAAAAAAGGGTGTTTGTAAAAACCCAGAAAACTATGGCTGTATTTCTAGCTTAAATTGCACACTGACTAATCCTGCAAATGCACCAGATGTTATATATTGCCAAAAAAGGGTGTTTTTTTTAAAACCAGATTAATAGTGCAGTATTTCAAGCTTGGAGTTGAATGTCACAAAACCTCAGATGCAGTGCTGGTGCACTGAGCCTGCATAAAATGGCTGCCGCAGCCACCCACCTAGCTAAATAGACGGAAAAATGTTATTTTTTTCTGTCACTGGGCTCAGAGCAGTGTAAAAAGATATATAAACTATATCAATGTAGATCACTGAGTTAAATTGGAGTTCTGATCACAGGTACTGTCCTATTCTCTCCCTGAAAGCACCAGCAGCATCCTCTCCCTACACTAGTAACAGCAGAGTGACGTACAGCGCTACACGACTCCACTTTATATAGAGGCTGGGTCACATGCTGCACTGGTCAATCACAACCATGCCATTAGTAGGCATAGCTGTAATGGCTTCTAAGCTCACAAAGTTAAATCTTGTTGATTGGCTGCTCGCTCTGCAGCCTTTCAAAAATGCACTTAGAAAATCACCGAACAATGAACCTGAACTTTTACTGAAATATTCTTGTTCGGGTCCGGGGTCCAAAAATCCTAAAGTTCGGTATGAACCTGAACTTTACAGTTCGGGTTCGCTCAACCCTAATAATATCGCTTGATAGCAATTGGACGGACCTTTCTTTCTCAAAGCTATATTGGACAAGAAACTTTCAAAACAGGTAGTTGGGGAAGCAGGGGAGTGAGGTAGTGTGTTTAATAAATGTCTCAACTGGAGAAGTCTCTTATCGATACCAAAGTTCTCCATAATTTGCGAGAAAGGAACAAGAGTCTGTTCCTGAAGAATCATCCCTAGGGTGTCAATTCCTTTATTCCTGATAGGTCTAGGCCTGGAATTAGGACTTGTAAAGCCTGTAATGGTGTAGCAGGCCGCATTAGGGGAATCAATGTCTTAATAAATGGACATCTAGTCCACAAATTCCTTCTGGAAAGGAGAGTGACGGGGATAGGTGGGGTTTTCAGCTGAAAGAAGAGCTCCACAAGAATAACTTTGTGTTGGATGTCTCCACTAAACACTATTCCATTTTCACCCATTGTTTATTAGTATTGTTTCTCCATAAATATTTGAGTTGGTCTAGGATAGTTGCTCTATAATACATCAGAATAGAAGGACATCTCAGGCCTCCACGGGGGAGAAATAGAAGTACTCTCGGTCTACCATTTGCCCAAATGAAGTTAAGTAGAATGTTTTGGATTTTTTTAATAACTTGTCAGGGGAATGAGATGGGTAAGCAATAAAAATAATATACTATCTTAGAGAGTAAAAGCATCTTAAGAGCAGCAATACACCCCAGCCATGAGACAGGATAAATCAAAAGTGATTTAACTAGTGATGAGCGAGCATGTTCGGCCGAATACCGGTTCGGCTCAAGCATGGCTATTATGCTCAGCAGATCTGAGTGCTCAGCTGAATACTTCAGGTGCTTGAGTACAATTTAATACAATGAAAGTCAATGGGAGACCCGAGCATCAAACCAGGCACCCCATGCTATGAAGAAGAGAAGGTGTTTACAAAATAAGGTTAGAAAGACCATCAAAATGGGTTGGAAACAGCATTAAGAGGATTGCTAGATGCATCTTCAACTCCTATCCTCTGCAACATACCATAAACAACAAGCCATCAATATATCCATGAGATAAATGACAGGCTTAGATAGCATATCTTACAATGGCAGTCTCATGCACTATGAGATTTTCCAAACCAGCTCTCATCCAACTGGGAACCAGTAAGCCTCAAAGTTAATTCAGATCTGTTGGATGGATTGGGTGGACCTATGCACCTAAATCAATATCATTAGGGAGACGAAAAGTTTTCTGATTGTCCTAACATAATATTCAATAACCTTTCTATACAGTTTTGTCATGTAAAAACTAATTTGCATAAATAGGGGCATATGGGAAAGACATGCAAATGAGCAGAATCTGCCTTGTTTTTCAGATGTCATAAGACTATGAAAACCAATAGATGGCGCTATTGAGTTATGAACAGCGCCATCTATTGGTTTCACAGTCTTATGACAACAGACTAATAGTTTTGTCAGAAGACTATGAAACCAATAGATGGCGCTGTTCATAACTCAATGGTGCCATCTATTGGTTTCATAGTCTTCTAACAAGAATATTAGACTATGAGTCTTATGACAAGCTTATTAGTGTAGCCTTTTGCATGGAAAAATCGCTATAAAAATTTGTGATTAAAATATTCGCTATTCCCTACACTACATTTACATGACACTAGGATGATATCTGACACTGGGAAAGCTGGGTAATAACTCAGTGATAAAATATGATACTGGGAAAGCTGGATAATAACTCAGTGATAAAATATGACACTGGGAAAGCTGGGTAATAACTTAATGAATATATCTGACACTGGGAAGGTGGGTATTAACTCAGTGATAAAATCTGACACTGGGAAACTTGGGTAATAACTCAGTGAAGTTATCTGACACTGTGAAAGCTGGGTAATAACTCAGTGTAGATCGCAAATATTCTAATCGCAAATTTTCCATGCAAAAGGCTACATTAATAAGCTTGTCATAAGACTCAGTCTAATATTCTTGTCAGAAGACTATGAAACCAATAGATGGTGCTATTGAGTTATGAACAGTGCCATCTATTGGTTTCATAGTCTTCTGACAAAACTATTAGTCTGTTGTCATAAGACTGGGAAACCAATAGATGGCGCTGTTCATAACTCAATAGCGCCATCTATTGTTTTTCATAGTCTTATGACATCATTTGCCCCTGTTTATGCAAATTAGTTTCTACATGACAAAACTGTATAGAAAGGTTATTGAATATTATGTTAGGAAAATTTTATTTTATTTTTTATCTCCCTAATGATATTGATCTAGGTGTGCAGGTCCACCCAAGCCATCCAACAGATGCAAAATAACTTTGAGGTTTACTGGTTTTCAGTCAGATGAGAGCTGGTTTGGAATATCTCATAGTGCATAAGACTGCCATTATAAGGTATGCAGGCTGTTTTCTGTCTCATGGAAAGATTAATGGCTTGTACATACCTGGCTTTTGGCATGTAGCCTTTGTGTGGTTGTCTATTGTATGTTGTACATACAACAGTCTAAGAAGCATCCAGCTATCCTCTTAATGCTGTTTTCAAACCATTTTGATGGGGTTTCTAACCTTTTTTTATGAACTAGACAACTTTGGAAAATTGGGTTAGAATATCCATCACATGGGGTAGAGATTTTTCCGGTTTGCTAAGGAAAATGACTACATTTCTCTGCAAAGAGTCTAATTTTATGTTCTTCTGAACCTATTCTGATGCCCTTAAAATCTGGAGATGTTCTAATGTGCTGAGCCAATGGTTCCATAATCATATAAAAAATAAGAGGGGACAACGGGCACCCCTGCCTAACTCCATTGATAATGGTGAATGAGTCATAAATAGAGCCAGAGGTGGAGATTTTGGGTTGGTGTATAATGCCATAATAGGGGTAAGGACATTAGTGGGAAGTTCCAAACGCCCAAGTACCTCCATAATATATCCCCAGTGGTTCCTATCAAACGCCTTCTCCGAGTCCAGAGAGAGAAGCAGAGAAGGTGTCTAATGTTCAGCCACCACCGATATTAAGAAATCTACGGGTCCCATCTGAGGCCCTTCACAAAAACCACCTGATCATTGCAGATTATTGAGGGGAGAGCGTCATTCAGCCTGCAAGCCCAAATCTTCGCATATATTTTTAGGTCGACATTTAAGAGGGAAATACGTCTAAACTTGGCTGGTGTGTCAGGAGGCTTCCCTGGTGTAGGTAAAGTAACAATTAGTGCTTCTAACATTTCTGCTGGGAATCTACCTGTTCTAGAAACATAATTATATACTTTAGTTAAATACGGAGCAAGAGTGGCTTAGTGGGCCCTATAAAATTCACCTGTCAATTCATATGGACCAGGGGATTTATGCAAGGGTAGTGATTCAGTAATTTTCACCACTTCCTGTTCAGTAATGTCTGCAGACAATTGTTGTACTTGGGATGTGGAAATCTTAGGAAGGGAAATTTGGCTTAAGAATGACTCAATTCCATAATGAGGTGGTTGGTGTGTCGCATTGTCTTCTTTCAAATTATAGAGGGTATTGTAATTATTAGCAAAGAAGTTAGCAATTCTCTTAGGATCCATTTTTGTTCCATTTGGGCCCTGTAAGTAAGGTATTTTGGATTTAAGCGTAAAGGATTTGAGACGACGAGCCAGCAAGGCTCCTGACTTATTGTCGTGCCAATAATGTTTCAGACGAAGGCGTCTTAGTGCTAGGTTGAATTAATAGGTCTTAAGAGTATGTAGTTCGCCTTGTACCTTGGAAATCTTTTGAGCCAATTCAGCCGAGTACACCCCTTATTCCGCCTATGAAGGTCTTTTAATTGCATTTGTAGGTTAAGCTGTTTAGCCTGTCTACATTTCTTATCAAATGAGGATTGTACATTTTGAAGTCATATCATTATCATTAACCTCTTCATGACACATGATGTACCCGTACGGCATGTTGTCCTGGTACTTAAGGACACATGACGTAACGGTACGTCATGTGCATTTCCGATCACCACCGGCCAGCGGGCGGTGATCGGAGCCCGGTGCCTGCTCAAATCATTGAGCAGGCACCTTGGCTAAATGCGCGGGGGGGTCCCCTGACTCCCCCATGTCAGCGATCGCCGCAAACCGCAGGTCAATACAGACCTGCGGCTTGCTGCTTTTACCTGCGGTTTGCGGCGATCGGCGGTGCCATCGGGTCCCCATGCGGCTGACATGGAAGGCAGCGCGATGCCTAAGGAAGGCATCGCACTGCCTTCCGGTGACGAGCCTGTGAGATCCAGACCCCTGGATCTCACAGGCAGGAAGCTGTATTAATCATACAGAAGTATTGGAATGCATTGTAAAGGGATTAGACCCCCAAAAGTTCAATTCCCAAAGTGGGATAAAAAAATTAAGTGAAAAAAAAGGTTGAACAAATAAAGTTTTCCCCAAAAAAATTAAAAAAGTTTCAAGTAAAAATAAACAAAAATGTCATTTTCTCCAAATAAAGTGAAAAAAATTGGTAAAAAATAGGGCAAAAAAAAAAGTATACATATTAGGTATCGACGCGTCCGTATCAACCGGCTCTATAAACATATCACATGACCTAACCCCTCATATGAACACCGTAAAAAAATAAAAAATAAAAACTGTGCTAAATAAAAAAAAATTGTCACCTTACATTACAAAAAGTACAACAGCAAGCAATCAAAAAGGCGCCCACCAAAATAGTACCAATTTAACCATCACCTCAACCCTCAAAAAATGAGCCCCTACCTGAGACAATCGCCCCAAAAATATAAAAACTATGGCTCAGAATATGGAGACACTAAAACATATTTTTTTTTTTGTTTTAAAAAAGCTGTTATTGTGTAAAACTTACATAAATAAAAAAAGTATACATATTAGGTATCGCTGCATCCGTATCGGCCAGCTCTATAAACATATCTCATGACCTAACCACTCAGATGAACACCGTAAAAAGTAAAAAATAAAAACTGTGCTAAATAAACCATTTTTTGTCACCTTACATCACAAAAAGTGTAATAGCAAGCGATCAAAAAGTCATATGCACCCCAAAATAGTGCCAATCAACCCGACATCTCATCCCGCAAAAAATGACACCCTACCTAAGATAATCGCCCAAAAACGGAAAAAACTATGGCTCTCAGAATATGGAGACACTAAACATGATTCTTTTTGTTTAAAAAATGAAATCATTGTCTAAAACTTACATAAATAAAAAAAAGTATACATATTAGGTATTGCACCCCCCGTAATAACTTGCTTTATAAAAATATCACATGACCTAACCCCTAAGGTGAATACCGTAAAAAAAAAGGTGTAAAAAAAGCTATTTTTTGTCACCTTACATCACAAAAAGTGTAATAGCAAGCGATCAAAAAGTCACACGCACCCCAAAATAGTGCCAATAAAACAGTCATCTCATTCCTCAAAAATCATACCCTACCCAAGGTAATCGCCCAAAAACTGAAAAAAATCATGGCTCTCAGACTATGGAAACACTAAACCATGATTTTTTTTGTTTAAAAAAAGAAATCATTGTGTAAAACTTACAATAAAAAAGTATACATATTAGGTATCGCCGCGTCCGTGATAACCTGGTCTATAAAAATACCACATGATCAAACCTGTCAGATGAATGTTGTAAATAACAAAAAATAAAAACGGTGCCAAAACAGCTATTCCTCACAAAAAGTGTAATATAGAGCAACCAAAAATCATATGCACCCTATACTAGTACCAAAAAACTTCCACCCTATCCCATAGTTTCTAAAATGGGGTCACTTTTTTGGAGTTTCTACTCTAGGGGTGCATCAGGGGGGCTTCAAATGGGACATGGTGTCAGTAAAACCAGTCCAGCAAAATCTGCCTTCCAAAAACCGTATTGGCATTCCTTTCCTTCTGCGCCCTACCGTGTGCCCGTACAGCAGTTTACGACCACATATGAGGTGTTTCTGTAAACTACAGAATCCGGGCAATAAATATTGAGTTTTGTTTGGCTGTTAACCCTTGCTTTGTAAAAGTAAAAAAATAAAATAAAATGGAAAATCTGCCAAAAAAGTGAAATTTTGAAATTGTATCTCTATTTTCCATTAATTCTTGTGGAACACAAAAAGGGTTAACAAAATTTGTAAAATCAGTTTTAAATATCTTGAGGGGTGTAGTTTATAGAATGGGGTCATTTTTGGGTGGTTTCTATTATGCAAACCTCGCAAAGTGACTTTAGACCTGAACTGGTCCCTAAAAATTGGGTTTTTGAAAATTTCTGAAAAATTTCAACATTTGCTTCTAAACTTCTAAGCCTTGTAACATCCCCAAAAAATAAAATATTCACAAAATGATCCAACAGGAAGTAGACATAATGGGAATGTAAAGTAATACTTATTTTTGGATGTATTACTATGTATTATAGAGGTAGAGAAATTGAAACTTGGAAATTTGCAATTTTTTACAAATTTTTGGTAAATTTTGTATTTTTTTATAAATAAATATTATTATTTTTTACTTCATTTTACCAGTGTCATGAAGTAAAATATGTGACGAAAAAACAAGAATGGCCTTGATAAGTCAAAGCGTTTTAAAGTTATCATAACTTAAAGTGACACTGGTCAGATTTGCAAAAAATGGCCTGGTCCTAGGGTGAAATAAGGCTTATAGAATAATATTCTTCAATGATACAGTGCATCTGTGGTTTATAGGTATTGTGAGTTATTCAGTCTCCATAGCAGAAAGGGGCTCAAACTCGATCGTTCACAAATATAGTGATAGGGGCATGGTCAGACGATGATATATTGTGGATGTTAGACTGATGCAGCGATACCCAATATGTCTGTTTTTTTTTTTTTTATTATGCATGATTTTATGGTGAAAGGATTTTTTATTTTACTTTAAACTTGAATTTATTTTATTGATAAAAAACACTTAAAAAATAATAATAATTGTCCCACTGTGTGGCTTCAGCTTTTCAGGGCTTGATCCCTGTTTCAATGCAGTACAATAAATGCTGTATTGTGTTGCATTGGACTGTCAGTGTCTTAGAGTTGCCTAGGAGACCCAGCCAGGGAGCTGGATATCCTGGGCTTTCATGTCTGTCAGGCTCTAATGCCTGTGTATGGCATTGGGGAGGGGGGGCAATGGAGTAAGAGGTAGCCCTCTTCCTCTGAAAACCCTGCACACACCATGGTGGCATGTGAAGGGTTACTCCGCTAAAAACAAAGGGATAAGGCTTCAATGTCAACCCATCAGTACCACTAGAAGACATCCTAGAGTTGTCATGGCAGCCATTATTTAGTCAGCATTACGCCAAAATAGAATCATTCCAATTTATAAAAATAGGAATAATAGAATAATAGAAATCAGTTCTTTGATACCAGTAGTAAAAGTTTAGAGGAAGATTACATGTCATGATAATTAATGAATATAATTTCTTGCAGTATTTATAGTGAGCCTATAATGTATACTTCATGCATCGTAGACATGTTTTATAGAAATTACTAATGAAATAGTAGATCCAGTAGTGGTGTGCAGAGAAGAAACATGGGTCAATAACAAAAGGTTAAAGAGGATACAGCCAAACAGACCTATACTCCATCTCCCTAAAAATCCCCATTGCATTCACATGGTGTGATTCTATAGTATGCCTTTGGGTCCATGCAATGAATGTGCTAAATTGAACCTTTCACCATAATATCAATAGATCATTGATTGGCTTGCAAGATCTATCCATCTATCTATCTATCTATCTATCTATCTATCTATGTACAAATATACTTAAGAACTGAACTTAAGAATATATAATTGTCAATATTAATGTCAAACTTTTGTCTTATGGATAAAGAATGTCATGACAGTTTGGTTTGACATATATCCAGTGATGACTAAGAAGTTAAGGAAGCAACTATTCATATTATGCTGTGAGATGGAAGCTGCAGACATGTACTGTCAGAAAGTAGTTCTCAAGGAAAAAAAAATATTGGCTAATAGAGAATTCAGTGCTTGAATTCTGCATCCTGTCTATTTTTATCTGCATATTCTGTCTTATATTCTTGGAATAATTAATTGTATGAAAGTCAGAATACAGTGAGTAACATATAAGGTATTGAAAATAGGAATAAATATCATTGTCAGTTTGCTAATTATCCACATTACTTAGCAGGCCCTGTAAACAATTCACAATAAAAACCCAAACGAGACAACACTGAATTATTGTATAAACTGATCACATGTGTCTAATACATTGGGGAGATTTATCCAAACTGATGCAAATGTAAAACTCACATTTCAGGGCTCCTTTGAAAAATTTATGGATCAATTTGATTAGTTTAGATAACAGTTGTTTTGATAAATCTCCAGTATTTTAGAGATTGAGGTTAAAATATGCTTCAAATGGCAATTTAAAGGTTAAGAGATATGCTTACAGTATGAATAAAAGCTCTAGCTTTTTCCATTAATCCATCACTTTTTGGGGGTTTTTGAAATCCCTACTTCATTATTTACTTCCAGGTTCAAAAAAATTGCTTTAATAGGTGGTATTTAGTAAACTTTTGAAGCACTATTGCTGCTAAATTTAGTTTCTACGCCGCCTTAGCCACTTTCTGAAAAGGCGGTGAGCCAAGGGCAGGGCATGGATGGAATTTATCATCATTTACTCCATTTTGGCTGGTGCAGGGGATATTTGGAACAGACTAGAAAATGTTCCACTTGACAAATGACCCCCATAATATTACAACCAACTATGAAGGCTTTTGTTCAATTACAGCATAAATTATGATATTGAGAACAGGATGAATTGATAGCGAAAGTATGTTAGGGTACTTTCACACTTGCGTTGTGAAGATCCGGCAGACAGTTCCGTCGCCGTAACTGCCTGCTGGATCCATAAATTTGTGTGGAAACGGATAGCATTTGTAGACGGATCGGATCCGTTTAACAAATGCATTGAAACACTGGTTTTAATGTTTTAGTGTTTGTTGAGAATTCCTCAGAAATTAGAGATAATAGTGCTATCTTCAGTTGTTGTTGGATTTGTTTGTCCGTTAGCTTGAATATTGTTTTAATCTGTTTGAATATGGCACCCCAAAATTCTATCAATTTGGGGTAAGACCACCATATATGGAGGAAGTTGCCTACTTGGTTATGACATCTCCAATATTTGTCAGTTGTTGTCCCATACATTTTATTTTTATTTGTCAGGTGTAAGGTACCATCTGGTAAGAACCGTGTACGCGTTTTCTTGAATTGTGATACATCTTGAAGTACTTTTTGGGGCAGTCAGTATAGTTTTGATGTCTTTATCTGTAAAGGTAATGTTCAAGTCTCTTTCCCACTCCCTAAAGGAAGTTCTAGTTCTAGTAAGTTACGGTTAATCTTAGATAGGATTTTAGTAGGATATTTATCTTAGGACACTAATTTCTCGAGCCAGGTAAGATTGTCAGTTTTTACCCTTCATATTATGCTTTTCTTTAATATATCTTTAATGTATTCATATTGTAATATATTTAAGAGGGGTAAGTGTAGTTTTGACTGTATGTCCGCAAGATTATAGAAAGACCCATCTAGTCCTATATTGCTCCATTTTAATTGGGTGGGCAAAGATCGATAGCCTGTATCTGATGGCCGGAAACAATCCTTTACATGTAACAGTGGGGATAGAAACTTAGAGCAGTAGTTTCTGATGTCTTTGATTTTCCAAATCCCTAGATTAGCGTCTGCTAGTGATTTGTCAGTAGTAATCGGAGCTAGCTTCTCCGAGTCTGAGAGGAACAGGTGTCTCAGGAGTAGTGTTATTTCTTCTTCTTTTTTAATCCATTGTTTATGTGTTGGCTTCCTAATTCAGTCTACTACTCTTGCTAGTTGTACAGTTTTATAGAATCTTGATATTGGGGGGAATCCCGTTCCTCCACGGTCTAAAGGCAATTGTAGGATTTTATGATTGAGATCCTGGGTTTTGTTTTACCCCAGATATAGTTGGAACATATTGTATGGAATTGTGTGAAAAACCTGTTAGGTACCTTAATCGCAAGCACCTGAAGAAGATATGTGATTTTAGGAATTACTATGGAGTTGAAGATGTTCTTGTGACCCAGCGAAGAAATAAAGGTTGGCAACCAAGAGCTAAGTAAAATTGGTATTTCTTTGGAATGGACAAACAATGGATAATAGTTTAACTCAAATAAGAGGTCTAAATTGGGGGTGATATTTAGACCGAGGAATTTAATGGAATCTGAGTTCCGCATAAAGGGGGAGTTTGTTTTTAAATCCTTTATCACATGACTGGGTATGTTTATCTCTATTGCTTGTGATTTGGTTGGGTTAATTTTGTAGTTTGATATATAGCCGAAGGATTCAAATAATTTTGTTAGTTTGGGAAAGGCTTGTCTGGGGTTGGAAACTAAGAGAAAAAGATCATAGGCGTATGCGGCTTGTTTTATTTCTGTCTCTTTACAAATTAGGCCTATTACCTCTGGTGATTGTTAGATCTGTTGAAGCAGGGGTTCTATGGTTAATATAAACAAGATGGGTGATAGTGGGCAACCCTGTCTAGTCCCATTGGTAATTTTGACTGCAGATGATAATATATCATTGACTTTTATATATGCCCTGGGTGTTGCATACATTGAGAAGATTGAGTTAATAAAGGGTTGGGGAAATCCAAATCTTGACAGAACCATTCGAATGAAGGGCTATGGTACCCTGTTGAAGGCCTTTACGGCGTCTGTGCTCAGCAAGACCAATGATCTATTTTTTATCTTTGTGAAGGAAATTGCATTTATTATTTTATACGTATTGTCCTTGCCTTCCTGACCTGGGACAAAACCACATTGATCTGAGTAGACAATGTCTTGTAGGAGTGGTTTGATTCTAGGAGCCAGACTTTTTGCAAAGATCTTAACGTCTAGGTTTAGCAAGGAAATGGGAAAGAAGTTTGAACATAATGTGGTGTCTTTTTGTGGTTTACCTTATTTTTCGCCCCATAAGTGCATCTTATGGGGCGAATGCTGTTATTTTTACAAAGCTAACACTGATACTTCGCCGGCTGCGATGCTGCACAGCGCAGCGATGTATCAGTGGGGAGGGAGGAGGGGCTGGAGTCCGGCAACTCGCAGTGGGGCCTGTTGCAGTCACTGTACTCTTACACCGGGCCCCGCCACTCACAGCAGTATACATATCTAAACAGTAATCCTTAAACTTGAGTAACTTTAAAGCAGTGCTTTCCTGTTTACTACCTTACAATCAAGCTCCATTAACAGACAGAGCGGGGTGCGGCGTAACGTCACTCACTCACGTCACGCACCTGCTCCTCCCACTTTATGAATGAAGCAGGTGGAGCAGATTGTAAGGTAGTAAACAGGATAGCACTGCTTTAAAGTTAAAGCTGCCGTACTCGAAGTTAAGGACTACTGTGTAGATATGAATGCTGCTTTGAGCCGCTGGGTCTGGTGTATTGGGAGACACTGTTATGAGGGGGATATGTGCATGACACATATAGCATAAGATTCTATATAGTGTTATCCATAGATCCTCCCATAGCATGGTCATCCACAGATTCTCCCCCAATAACAGTGCCACCCACAGATCCCCCTCCCTATAACAGTGTCATCCACAGATCCCCCTCCCCATAACAGTGCCACCCCCTCCCTATAACAGTGCCATGCACAGATCCCCCATGACAGTGCCATCCACAGATCCCCCATAACAGTGCCATCCACAAATCTCCCATACCAGTGCCATCCACAAATCCCCCATAACAGTGCCATCCACAAATCCCCCCATAACAGTGTCATCCACAAATCCCCCCATAACAGTGTCATCCACAAATCCCCCCATAACAGTGTCATCCACAGACCCCCATAACAGTGCAGTTCACAGATCCCCCCATAACATTGCCGTCCACAGATCCCCTCCATAACAGTGTCATCCACAGATACCCTCCATAACAGTGCCATTCACAGATGCCCCCATAATAGTGTCATCCACAGATCCCCTCCATAACAGTGTCATCCACAGATCCCTCATAATAGTGTCATCCAAAGACCACCATTAATTCAAAACTGCTTCTTGTTGTGGGCCAATGAGTCATTGGCCCATAAGCAAATTAAGCTGGAAGGAATAATTTTTTCATATTGAAAAAAAAATTGACGAATATTCTAAATAACTAATATATTCACTATATTGCTATATATTCGTTTTTTTAGAATATTTGTCATATTCTAAAACAAGAATATATTGTAATTTAGCGAATATTCGTAAAATATAAACAGAGCAATTTAGCTAATATAGTGCTATAATCTTTATTTTAAGTTTTAATTTTTTTTAAATCTGAAGTTCAGAAGAGAAAAAAGTTACAACTATTAGACAAAGAAGATTATACCACTATATTAGCTAAATTGATCGATTCTACATTAGTTTTTTCAAATATTTTTCAAATATTCGGTATATTGCAAGAAGAAGGGTGGAATCAATCTTGTTAATCGAATTCCAGATTTTTATCCGAAAATTGAGAATGTTATTAATGATCGCGTGAGGACGCGATCTTATGAGTGACGTAAACGTGTCACGTGTCATGTGCCCTGGTTTCGGTTTCGTTACCAGTGGAGTTTGGCAGTCTGCCTGTATTACAATCGGCGATCAAAAATGGGGCGAATTTGATTTAAAAAAGAAGAAGTTATTCTCACTGTAACTAATATAGTATTACAGCACTGTATTTTATTTCATATTACATGAATGGCAGAACAATATTTAGCAACACTAAATCTACGTTTAAATTATTTATATGTAGATTGAGCATTGCTAAACATTCGTGTATGTGAATAAGAACCAAATTTGAAACAATTTTTTATTTATTTTTTTCTCCGCTGCCCACCCCCCCCCAATAGTAGATACCACTGATTGGTGCACTGAGTATTCTTGTTACTTCACAGCACTATGTCAATAGCATGTATGTATGGACAACAGATAAATATCTATCACATGCACATAGCACGTCCATTTTCCTGCCATGCAATATATATATATATATATATATATATATATATATAATTATGTCCATAAGCTTATTTTGTCAGACCAAAAGTATTTGCTGGTTCATTTAGCGTTACCCAGGGTACCATGGGGAGGCAAACCAGCAGTACACCCAATATCGTTCCGTCACTTAACAAGACAGGTACATCGCAGCTTAGGTGTCACGGCTGAGGATGGGGGAAATCCTCAGCCGTGCAGTGACGGAAGATGTCCAGTCGCTACTCACCAGATACACAGAATTAGGGAGCAGGTCACCTCCTGTTGCGTCCCTAACGCTGACCCTGTCTCCTATCTGCATGGGCCGACCTTGATAGTAGGAGGACCCATGCGTAGGAACCTCGGAGCCCTGACTTACCCTCCGTCCGGTCCCTGGGCTAAGGAGCAGGGTAAGACAACCCACTCCTCCTAGGAACGGAGGAGCAGGAGTCTCACTGGCCAAGCAGCATGAAGACAGGGGTACATAAACAGGACTACGGATAAGACAGGTGAACCCTAACAGTTCCACACATACCTGTCTCAGCCTAGCTGACTGGAACCCGTGCAAATGCTGTCCACACAAACAAAGGTAAACAGCACACACATGAAGACACACAGGGACCAGGACATCCATAGCTGCACAAAAAGCAAAGACACAGGACATCAACAGCAAATCACGCAATAATAACATATGACCGGAAGGGTGGCCCTTACAAGGAGATAGAAATCACAGGAGGCTGCTACAGCAAAGCATGACTGAAGCAACCTCCTGAGCCATGCCAAAGACAGAAGCTACAGTCATGTGAAAAAATTAGGACACCCTTTGAAAGCATGTGGTTTTTTGTAACATTTTTAATAAAAGGTTATTTCATCTCCGTTTCAACAATACAGAGAGATTAAAGTAATCCAACTAAACAAAGAAAACTGAAGAAAAGTCTTTTCAAGATCTTCTGTAAATGTCATTCTACAAAAATGCCTATTCTAACTGAGGAAAAAGATAGGACACCCTCACATGTATTCCCTCTTAAATTGGCTCAGATCTCACACAGGTATATCACACCAGGTGCACATAATTAGTAGATCGTTACTCTGCATGTTGAATGAGGCTTGCCCTATTTAAACCTCAGACATTTAGTTTGGTGTGCTCCTGACTGTTGAAGTGAGAGTGAGCACCATGGTGAGAGCAAAAGAGCTGTCAGAGGACTTCAGAAAAAAGATTGTAGCAGCCTATGAGTCTGGGAAGGGATTTAAAAAGATCTCAAAAGATTTTGAAATCAGCCATTCCACTGTCCGGAAGATAGTCTACAAGTGGAGGGCTTTCAAAACAACTGCCAACATGCCCAGGACTGGTCGCCCCAGCAAGTTCACCCCAAGAGCAGACCGCAAGATGCTAAAAGAGGTCTCCAAAAACCCTAAAGTGTCATCTCGAGAACTACAGCAGGCTCTGGCTACTGTTGATGTAGAAGTACATGCCTCTACAATCAGAAAGAGACTGTACAAGTTTAACTTGCATGGGAGGTGTGCAAGGAGGAAACCTTTGCTTTCCAAGAGAAACATCGAGGCCAGACTGACATTTGCCAGAGATAAAGTTGACAAAGACCAGGACTTCTGGAATAATGTTCTTTGGACAGATGAGTCCAAAATTGAATTATTTGGACACAACAGCAGAGGACATGTTTGGCGTAAACCAAACACAGCATTCCAAGAAAAGAACCTCATACCAACTGTGAAGCATGGAGGTGGAAGTGTCATGGTTTGGGGCTGCTTTGCTGCAGCAGGACCTGGTCAGCTCACCATCATAGAATCCACGATGAATTCTACTGTGTATCAGAAGGTGCTTGAAGAACATGTGAGACCATCAGTTAGAAAATTAAAGCTGAAGCGGAACTGGACCATGCAACATGACAATGACCCAAAACATACTAGTAAATCAACCAAAGATTGGCTGAAAAAGAAGAAATGGAGAGTCCTGGAATGGCCAAGTCAAAGTCCAGATTTGAATCCCATTGAGATGCTGTGGGGTGACTTGAAAAGGGCTGTACGTGCAAGAAACCCCTCAAACATCTCACAGCTGAAAAAGTTCTGCATTGAGGAGTGGGGTAAAATTTCCTCAGACCGATGTCGAAGACTGGTAGATGGCTACAAGAACCGTCTCACTGCAGTTATTTCAGCCAAAGGAGGTAACACTCGCTATTAGGGGCAAGGGTGTCCTATCTTTTTCCTCAGTTAGAATAGGCATTTTTGTAGAATGACATTTACAGAAGATCTTGAAAAGACTTTTCTTCAGTTTTCTTTGTTTAGTTGGATTACTTTAATCTCTCTGTATTGTTGAAACGGAGATGAAATAACCTTTTATTAAAAATGTTACAAAAAACCACATGCTTTCAAAGGGTGTCCTAATTTTTTCACATGACTGTATATAGGCCTAAGTGGCCACACCCACCAGTCAGACACACCCAGTGACATCACACACACTGGGAAGAGAGTTAACCCTTCCAGCACCACAGGAAATGGAAAACACCAACTTAAAGGAACCGTGTCCAAACACAACAAACACACTGTGGTTGTTACCGCTGGCAACGACATGGGTGGCAACCGTGTCCTGGGAGTCAGCCCAAAGGCCGGGACACTGCCACCACATGTACACATCACCAAACGTTGCCACGGGCAACCACAGTGCAGGAAAGGTGTCAGTGCACACCACACAATACACAGAGTGCACACAGACAAACATTGGTGCATCCATACACGCACACAGACTCCAAAGGGACCGCACACACACCTGTTGTCCTGCGGCAACCGCACCCGATACAAGAAACATCATGCCTCAAGCTGCGGTTGAAACAACAACCCAAACCGCGGGCAACAGTATGCGGCTCTCAAGGAGTCACGGCCAAAACCGTGGCCGTGACATTAGGCTAAGTTCACATCGGCATTCAGCCTTTCCATTCTCCTACTCTGTTATAGGGGCAGGAAAAACAGAAAGGACGGATTCGGCATGTAACTGAGCCGAACGGAGCCTACGGCCCCATAGACTATAATGGGGTCTGTTAGGTTTCCGCCCAGAGGAAGATTTTTGAAGCAGAGATAAAAATCCTGCATACACTACTTTTGTCTCTGCTCCAAAATCATCTTCTGAGCGTAAACATAACGGATCCCATTATAGTCTATGGGGGTCTATGGGGTCCGTAGGCTCCGTTCGGCTCAGTTATGTGCCAAATCCGTCCTTTCCTGCCCCTATAACGGTGTAGGAGAACGGAAAGGTTGAACGCTGATGTGAACAAAGCCTTTGCTGGCCAATATCTGAATGCTCAGACCTCACATATATAATCACAATACAATCCGATCCTATATAGGTAACTTTAAATCTAATATTTAGGGATGAGCGAACCCGAACTGTATAGTTCGGGTTCATACCGAATTTTGGGGTGTCCGTGACACGGACCCGAACCCGGACATTTTCGTAAAAGCCCGGGTTCGGTGTTCGTCGCTTTCTTGGCGCTTTTTGAAAGGTTGCAAAGCAGCCAATCAACAAGCGTCATACTACTTGCCCCAAGAGGCCGTCACAGCCATGCCTACTATTGGCATGGCTGTGATTGGCCAGAGCACCATGTGACCCAGCCTCTATTTAAGTTGGCGTCACATAGCGCCGCCCGTCACTCTGCTCTGATTAGCGTAGGGAGAGGTTGCAGCTGCGACAGTAGGGCGAGATTAGGCTGATTAACTCCTCCAAAAGACTCCATCCAGTGATCGATCTGCAGCTGTGGATGATTGAACTGCTGCTATTGAATTGCTCACTGTTTTTAGGCTGCCCAGAGCGTTTTTCAGTCACTTTTTTCTGGGGTGATCGGCGGCCATTTTGTGTCTTGTGTTGCGCCAGCACAAGCTGCCACCAAGTGCATTTAACCCTCAATGGTGTGGTTGTTTTTTGGCTAAATCCTACATCAGGGTGAAGCTGTCACACCAAGTGCATTTAACCAGCAATAGTCTGTTTATTTTTTGGCCATATACTACATCAGGGGCAAGCTGTCACCAAGTGCATTTAACCCTCAATGGTGTGGTTGTTTTTTGGCTAAATCCTACATCAGGGTGAAGCTGTCACACCAAGTGCATTTAACCAGCAATAGTCTGTTTATTTTTTGGCCATATACTACATCAGGGGCAAGCTGTCACCAAGTGCATTTAACCCTCAATGGTGTGGTTGTTTTTGGGCTAAATCCTACATCAGGGTGAAGCTGTCACACCAAGTGCATTTAACCAGCAATAGTCTGTTTATTTTTTGGCCATATACTACATCAGGGGCAAGCTACGCCTGTCACCAAGTGCATTTAACCCTCAGTAGTGTGGTTGGTCAAGCTGTCACACCAAGTGCATTTAACCAGCAATAGTATGTTTATTTTTTGGCCATATACTACATCAGGGGCAAGCTGCGCCTGTCACCAAGTGCATTTAACCCTCAGTAGTGTGGTTGGTCAAGCTGTCACACCAAGTGCATTTAACCATCAATAGTGTGGTTATTTTTTGGCCATATCCCAGTCTAATTCTGTCAGTAAACGTATACCTGTCAACCAGCGCCTAAATACTAGGCCTCAAGTTTATATCCAGCTAAATCTGTCGTTACTGGTGTGGCTGGTCAAGTTATTTAGTGTCCGTCAAAGCACAGTTTTTGTTCTGGGTTGAAATACAATTCCCAATTTAGCAATTTCCTAATTTAGTGGTTTCTGCTGTATCAGAGCTATTTTAAATCTATCCCTAAAAGGGTATATCAGATTCAAGGTGCACATAGGGTCATTCTGAATAACTTCACACACACGCTACTGTGCATTTTCAATTCTAATTCTGTCAGTAAACCTATACCTGTCACCCAGCGCCTAAATACTAGGCCTCAAATTTATATCCAGCTAAATCTGTCGTTACTGCTGTACTGTTGTGGCTGGTCAAGTTATTTAGTGTCCGTCAAAGCACATTTTTTGTTCTGGGTTGAAATACAATTCCCAATTTAGCAATTTCCTAATTTAGTGGTTTCTGCTGTATCAGAGATATTTGAAATCTATCCCTAAAAGGGTATATAATATTCAAGGTGCACATAGGGTCATTCTGAATAACTTCACACACACGCTACTGTGCATTTCCAAGTCTAATTCTGTCAGTAAATCTATACCTGTCACCCAGCGCCTAAATACTAGGCCTCAAATTTATATTCAGCTAAATCTGTCGTTACTGCTGTACTGTTGTGGCTGGTCAAGTTATTTAGTGTCCGTCAAAGCACATTTTTTGTTCTGGGTTGAAATACAATTCCCAATTTAGCAATTTCCTAATTTAGTGGTTTCTGCTGTATCAGAGCTTTTTTAAATTTATCCCTAAAAGGGTATATAATATTCAAGGTGCACATAGGGTCATTCTGAATAACTTCACACACACGCTACTGTGCATTTCCAAGTCTAATTCTGTCAGTAAACCTATATCTGTCACCCAGCGCCTAAATAATAGTCCTCAAATTTATAGTCAGCTAAATCTGTGGTTACTGCTGTACCTGTATTAGTGTAATACGGTACCTAAATAGATAGCCAGATAGTGTTAGTTGCCTTTAAAAAAAGGCCTGAATTTGAATTCAATACATTGGGTCAAATAATATTTTTGTTGTTGTGGTGAACGATAACAATGAGGAAAACATCTAGTAAAGGACGCGGACGCGGACATGGTCGTGGTGGTGTTAGAGGACCCTCTGGTGCTGGGAGAGGACGTGGCTGTTCTGCCACAGCCACACGTCCTAGTGTATCAACTACCTCAGGTCCCAGTAGCCGCCATAATTTACAGCGATATTTGCCCAATGCCGTTCTAAGGATGGTAAGGCCTGAGCAGGTACAGGCATTAGTCAATTGGGTGGCCGACAGTGGATCCAGCACGTTCACATTATCTCCCACCCAGTCTTCTGCAGAAAGCGCACAGATGGCGCCTGAAAACCAAGCCCATCAGTCTGTCACATCACCCCCATGCATACCAGGGAAACTGTCTGAGCCTCAAGTTATGCAGCAGTCTCTTATGCTGTTTGAAGACTCTGCTGGCAGGGTTTCCCAAGGGCATCCACCCAGCCCTTCCCCAGCGGTGGAAGACATAGAATGCACGGACGCACAACCACTTATGTTTCCTGATGATGATGACATGGGAATACCACCTCAGCATGTCTCTGATGATGACGAAACACATGTGCCAACTGCTGCGTCTTTCTGCAGTGTGCAGACTGAACAGGAGGTCAGGGATCAAGACTGGGTGGAAGACGATGCAGGGGACGATGAGGTCCTAGATCCCACATGGAATGAAGGTCATGCCACTGACTTTCACAGTTCGGAGGAAGAGGCAGTGGTGAGACCGAGCCAACAGCGTAGCAAAAGAGGGAGCAGTGGGCAAAAGCAGAACACTCGCCGCCAAGAGACTCCGCCTGCTACTGACCGCCGCCATCTGGGACCGAGCACCCCAAAGGCAGCTTCAAGGAGTTTCCTGGCATGGCACTTCTTCAAACAATGTGCTGACGACAAGACCCGAGTGGTTTGCGCGCTATGCCATCAGAGCCTGAAGCGAGGCATTAACGTTATGAACCTTAGCGCAACCTGCATGACCAGGCACCTGCATGCGAAGCATGAACTGCAGTGGAGTAAACACCTTAAAACCAAGGAAGGCACTCCGGCTCCCCCTGCTACCTCTTCTGCTGCTGCCGCCTGGGCATCTTCCGCTGCTGCCACCTCGGCCTCTTCTGCTGCTGCCGCCTCGGCCTCTTCCTCCGCCTCTAGAGGAACGTTGGCACCTGCCGCCCAGCAAACAGGGGATGTACCACCAACACCACCACCACCTCCGTCACCAAGCATCTCAACCATGTCACACGGCAGCGGTCAGCTCTCCATCTCACAAACATTTGAGAGAAAGCGTAAATTCCCACCTAGCCACCCTCGATCCCTGGCCCTGAATGCCAGCATTTCTAAACTACTGGCCTATAAAATGCTGTCATTTAGGCTGGTGGACACAGACAGCTTCAAACAGCTCATGTCGCTTGCTGTCCCACAGTATGTTGTTCCCAGCCGCCACTACTTCTCCAAGAGAGCCGTGCCTTCCCTGCACAACCAAGTATCCGATAAAATCAAGTGTGCACTGCGCAACGCCATCTGTGGCAAGGTCCACCTAACCACAGATACGTGGACCAGTAAGCACGGCCAGGGACGCTATATCTCCCTAACTGCACACTGGGTAAATGTAGTGGCAGCTGGGCCCCAGGCGGAGAGCTGTTTGGCGCACGTCCTTCCGCCGCCAAGGATCGCAGGTCAACATTCTTTGCCTCCTGTTGCCATCTCCTTCTTCTCGGCTTCCTCCTCCTCTTCTTCCACCTGCTCATCCAGTCAGCCACACACCTTCACCACCAACTTCAGCACAGCCCGGGGTAAACGTCAGCAGGCCATTCTGAAACTCATATGTTTGAGGGACAGGCCCTACACCGCACAGGAGTTGTGGCGGGGTATAGAACAACAGACCGACGAGTGGTTGCTGCCGGTGAGCCTCAAGCCCGGCCTGGTGGTGTGTGATAATGGGCGAAATCTCGTTGCAGCTCTGGGACTAGCCGGTTTGACACACATCCCTTGCTTGGCGCATGTGCTGAATTTGGTAGTGCAGAAGTTCATTCACAACTACCCCGACATGTCAGAGCTGCTGCATAAAGTGCTGGCCGTCTGTTCGCGCTTCCGGCGTTCATATCCTGCTGCTGCTCGCCTGTCTGCGCTACAGCGTAACTTCGGCCTTCCCGCTCACCGCCTCATATGCGACGTGCCCACCAGGTGGAACTCCACCTTGCACATGCTGGACAGACTGTGCGAGCAGCAGCAGGCCATAGTGGAGTTTCAGCTGCAGCACACACGGGTCAGTCGCACTGCAGAACAGCACCACTTCACCACCAATGACTGGGCCTCCATGCGAGACCTGTTTGCCCTGTTGCGCTGTTTCGAGTACTCCACCAACATGGCCAATGGCGATGACGCCGTTATCAGCGTTACAGTACCACTTCTATGTCTCCTTGAGAAAACACTTAGGGCGATGATGGAAGAGGAGGTGGCCCAGGAGGAGGAGGAGGAGGAAGAGGGGTCATTTTTAGCACTTTCAGGCCAGTCTCTTAGAAGTGACTCAGAGGGAGGTTTTTTGCAACAGCAGAGGCCAGGTACAAATGTGGCCAGCCAGGGCCCACTACTGGAGAACGAGGAGGACGAGGATGAGGAGGAGGTGGAGGAGGATGAGGATGAAGCATGGTCACAGCGGGGTGGCACCCAACGCAGCTCGGGCCCATCACTGGTGCGTGGGGGGGAAACGCAGGATGATGACGATACGCCTCCCGCAGAGGACAGCTTGTCCTTACCCCTGGGCAGCCTGGCACACATGAGCGACTACATGCTGCAGTGCCTGCGCAACGACAGCAGAGTTGCCCACATTTTAACGTGTGCAGACTACTGGGTGGCCACCCTGCTGGATCCATGGTACAAAGACAATGTGCCCACCT
This sequence comes from Bufo gargarizans, assembly GCF_014858855.1. Classification (NCBI taxonomy): domain Eukaryota; kingdom Metazoa; phylum Chordata; class Amphibia; order Anura; family Bufonidae; genus Bufo; species Bufo gargarizans. Next base: position 275,891,642 of record NC_058081.1, on the reverse strand, counting down.
TACTTGCTGCACTGGAGCGTGATAGGAAGATGCGCGAGTACAAGCGCTCGTTGGTAGACGCGCTACTGAGAGCATTCCCAAATGTCACAGGGGAACAAGTGGAAGCCCAAGGCCAAGGCAGAGGAGGAGCAAGAGGTCGCCAAGGCAGCTGTGTCACGGCCAGCTCCTCTGAGGGCAGGGTTAGCATGGCAGAGATGTGGAAAAGTTTTGTCAATACGCCACAGCTAACTGCACCACCACCTGATACGCAACGTGTTAGCAGGAGGCAACATTTCACTAACATGGTGGAACAGTACGTGTGCACACCCCTCCACGTACTGACTGATGGTTCGGCCCCATTCAACTTCTGGGTCTCTAAATTGTCCACGTGGCCAGAGCTAGCCTTTTATGCCTTGGAGGTTCTGGCCTGCCCGGCGGCCAGCGTTTTGTCTGAACGTGTATTCAGCAGTGGTGGCTGACGTGAAGCCTGATTCTCTGCTATGACATGCAGACTGATTCTCTGCTGACATGAAGACAGATTCTCTGTTACGGGACCTCTCTCCTCTGCCTGGGTGCTGGGCCTAAATATATGCCAATGGACTGTTGCAGTGGTGGCTGACGTGAAGCCTGATTCTCTGCTATGACATGCAGACTAATTCTCTGCTGACATGAAGCCAGATTCTCTGTTACGGGACCTCTCTCCTCTTCCTGGGTGCTGGGCCTAAATATATGCCAATGGACTGTTGCAGTGGTGGCTGACATGAAGCCTGATTCTCTGCTATGACATGCAGACTGATTCTCTGCTGGCATGAAGACAGATTCTCTGTTACAGGACCTCTCTCCTCTGCCTGGGTGCTGGGCCTAAATATATGCCAATGGACTGTTGCAGTGGTGGCTGACGTGAAGCCTGATTCTCTGCTATGACATGCAGACTGATTCTCTGCTGACATGAAGACAGATTCTCTGTTACGGGACCTCTCTCCTCTGCCTGGGTGCTGGGCCTAAATATATGCCAATGGACTGTTGCAGTGGTGGCTGACGTGAAGCCTGATTCTCTGCTATGACATGTAGACTAATTCTCTGCTGACATGAAGACAGATTCTCTGTTACGGGACCTCTCTCCTCTGCCTGGGTGCTGGGCCTAAATATATGCCAATGGACTGTTGCAGTGGTGGTTGACATGAAGCCTGATTCTCTGCTATGACATGCAGACTGATTCTCTGCTGACATGAAGACAGATTCTCTGTTACGGGACCTCTCTCCTCTGCCTGGGTGCTGGGCCTAAATATATGCCAATGGACTGTTGCAGTGGTGGCTGACGTGAAGCCTGATTCTCTGCTATGACATGCAGACTGATTCTCTGCTGACATGAAGACAGATTCTCTGTTACGGGACCTCTCTCCTCTGCCTTGGTGCTGGGCCTAAATATATGCCAATGGACTGTTGCAGTGGTGGCTGACGTGAAGCCTGATTCTCTGCTATGACATGCAGACTAATTCTCTGCTGACATGAAGCCAGATTCTCTGTTACGGGACCTCTCTCCTCTGACTGGGTGCTGGGCCTAAATATATGCTAATGGACTGTTGCAGTGGTGGCTGACGTGAAGCCTGATTCTCTGCTATGACATGCAGACTGATTCTCTGCTGACATGAAGACAGATTCTCTGTTACGGGACCTCTCTCCTCTGCCTGGGTGCCGGGGCCTAAATATCTGAGAATGGACTGTTCCAGTGGTGGGTGACGTGAAGCCAGATTCTCTGCTATGGGACCTCTCTCCAATTGATATTGGTTAATTTTTATTTATTTTATTTTTATTTTAATTCATTTACCTATCAACATTTGTTTGCAGGGGATTTACCTACATGTTGCTGCCTCTTGCAGCCCTCTAGCCCTTTCCTGGGCTGTTTTACAGCCTTTTTAGTGCAGAAAAGTTCGGGTCCCCATTGACTTCAATGGGGTTCGGGACGAAGTTCGGATCGGGTTCGGATCCCGAACCCGAACATTTCCGGGAAGTTCGGCTGAACTTCTCGAACCCGAACATCCAGGTGTCCGCTCAACTCTACTAATATTTCCTCTTTAAAGACATAACTACTTTTTGCTTTTTTGTAGTGGATATTTTTTAAAATATTTGTATGATAAATGGACCTGGAAAACAGTTGAAATAGAGGCTATGGCACGACCACAAGGCCATTAAAAAAAAATATTGCAACCTCAAATGCCTACCCAGATCGGGTAGAAGATTATAGTAGGAGATTATGCCCAGGGATAATGCCCACATGAATTTTGTATCTCTCTCTACAACACTCAGTAATGTATATATTCAGTTATGCTGCTAATCCGTACAGATGTAGTATGGTTAACACACAACCTCTTAACTCAAATTTCTTAACTCATCACATAATCTTGAAACAAAGCCATTTAATAAAATATCTTAACGTATTTAATTGCATTAAGTTTACATAACACGTCTCATAAAGCATGTACAGTATGTTAAATCCCTTTTCAAATGATTACTTAATACCTAGTGTGATATGTACAAAATCTTCCGGTTACATCATACATCTCTACCTCGCTGAGATTGTATATATATTGCTATACACACAGCGCGGTACTGATTTATGATTTCACCGGATGATTTCATACATTTCACACACACTTAAATATATATAGGTATATATAGGTGTTTCGGGTCAAAGTCCCTGACTATTACATATATCCCCCACATAATTTGCATGGGTTTCAAGATTTAATATATATATATATATATATATATATATATATACATACAGTACAGACCAAAGAGTTTTCTTTATTTTCATGACTATGAAAATTGTAGATTCACACTGAAGGCATCAAAACTATGAATTAACACATGTGGAATTATATACATAACAAAAAAGTGTGAAACAACTGAAAATATGTCATATTCTAGGTTCTTCATAGTAGCCACCTTTTGCTATGATTACTGCTTTGCACACTCTTGGCATTCTCTTGATGAGCTTCAAGAGGTAGTCACCTGAAATGGTTTTCACGTCACAGGTGTGCCCTGTCAGGTTTAATAAGTGGGATTTCTTGCCTTATAAATGGGGTTGGGAGCATCAGTTGTGTTGTGGAGAAGTCAGGTGGATACACAGCTGATAGTCCTACTGAATAGACTGTTAGAATTTGTATTATGGCAAGAAAAAAGTAGCTAAGTAAAGAAAAATGAGTGGTCATCATTACTTTAAGAAATGAAGGTCAGTCAGTCTGAAAAATTGGGAAATCTTTGAAAGTGTCCCCAAGTGCAGTCACAAAAACCATCAAGCACTACAAAGGAACTGGCTCACATGCGGACCGCCCCAGGAAAGGAAGACCAAGAGTCACCTCTGCTGCGGAAGATAAGTTCATCCGAGTCACCAGCCTCAGAAATCGCAGGTTAACAGCAGCTCAGATTAGAGACCAGGTCAATGCCACACAGAGTTCTAGCAGCAGACACATCTCTAGAACAACTGTTAAGAGGAGACTGTGTGAATCAGGCCTTCATGGTAGAATATCTGCTAGGAAACCACTGCTAAGGACAGGCAAGAAGCAGAAGAGACTTGTTTGGGCTAAAGAACACAAGGAATGGACATTAGAACAGTGGAAATCTGTGCTTTGCTCTGATGAGTCCAAATTTGAGATCTTTGGTTCCAACCACCATGTCTTTGTGTGATGCAGAAAAGGTGAACGGATGGATTCTGCATGCCTGGTTCCCACCGTGAAGCATGGAGGAGGAGGTGTGATGGTGTGGGGGTGCTTTGCTGGTGACACTTTTGGGGATTTTTTCAAAATTGAATGCATACTGAACCAGCATGGCTACCACAGCATCTTGCAGTGGCATTCTATTCCATCCAGTTTGCGTTTAGTTGGACCATCATTTATTTTTCAACAGGACAATGACCCCAAACACACCTCCAGGCTGTGTTAGGGCTATTTGACCATGAAGGAGAGTGATGGGGTGCTGCTGCCAGATGACCTGGCCTCCACAGTCAACGGACCTGAACCCAATCGAGATGGTTTGGGGTGAGCTGGACTGCAGAGTGAAGGCAAAAGGGCCAACAAGTGCTAAGCATCTCTGGGAACTCCTTCAAGACTGTTGGAAGACCATTTCAGATGACTACCTCTTGAAGCTCATCAAGAGAATGCCAAGAGTGTGCAAAGTAGTAATCATAGCAAAAGGTGGCTACATTGAAGAACCTAGAATATTACATATTTTCAGTTGTTTCACACTTTTTTGTTATGTATATAATTCCACATGTGTTAATTCATAGTTTTGATGCCTTCAGTGTGAATCTACAATTTTCATAGTAATGAAAATAAAGAAAACTCTTTGAATGAGAAGGTGTGTCCAAACTTTTGGTCTGTACTGTATGTAGTAGGGATTTGCTCTGGTTGGCAAGGTAAGCGGAAGCAATACAGAGGCAAAACCACGGTTGAAAACCAAAAGTCCGTGTTTATTCACACACAAAGGCAGAAAAGAAACACAATACTTGGCAGGGCCCTGGTGTTAATTCACACCGCAGGAATCCTCGTGTTAATTCACACAGCAAAAGTCCACAGAACTAAAAAGAACATCACCTGGCAGTCCACAGCAGGCTTTAGGGTGCCTGGCTTCCAGCTGGCAGCTCTCATGCAGCCCCCAGCCTTGCAGTATGGCAGAACTCCTCAGCTCCCAAAGAGCTCCACTATCAACTGGAGGTTCATTCCACACCCAGCTGAGCTGCTAGCTGGGTTTTTAAACCCCAGCCCAAAACCTAGCCTGGACGTGGGGAGCAGCCACCCAGCCTGCTCTTCGGCTGCTCCCAATAAGAACCGGCCCGAATTGGCTTTACAGCCACACTAAGTAGAACAGTGTCAGCGAGCACTAGCTGCTGCTGACACACAAAATTCCCGGTTCTTATCTCACCGAGGCCAGGAACCTCGGTGACACGTATCTTCCGTCAATGACAGACCCTTGCACCTTCCTACATACCTCCCCCCTTTGTTCAACCCTGAGGGGGTGAACACATGCCAGACAGTGTACTCAGGACAGGGCATCCGCGGTTCCCTGTAACCGGCCTGCCCTGTGTTCTACTGTGAACTTAAAGTTTTGCAGCGACAAGAACCACCTGGTGACCTGAGCATTCCTCTCTTTGGCCTGGCTCATCCACTTGAGAGGGGAGTGATCGGTGACCAGGCGGAACTTCCTCCCCAACAGATAATAGCGGAGAGACTCGATTGCCCACTTGATGACCAGGCAGACTATCTCCACTATACTGTACCGGGTCTCCGCTGGAGTGAGCTTATGGCTGAGGAAGACAATGGGATGCTCCTCCCCATTGACTTCCTGAGACAGTACCGCACGCCTACTTTGGAGGCATCAGTCTGTACCACAAATTCCCTCTTGAAGTCGGGCATCACCAAAACCGGGGACCCACACAGGGCCAACTTCAAAGCGGAGAAAACCTCCTCCGCCTGGTCATTCCAGCGGACTATAACGGACTTCCGTCCCTTTAAGAGCCCTGTCAACGGAGCCGTTAAAGTGCCAAAATGGGGGACAAACCTCATGTAATAGCCCACCATTCCCAGGAACAACTTTACTTGTCTAGAGGTGGCAGGTCAGGGCCAATTCCGTATCGCCTCTATTTTGCTTACTTGGGGTATGATGACTCCGCACCCAATGACATACCCAAGGTATTTAGTGCCCTCTAACCCTATTGCACATTTCTTTGGGTTAGCTATTAGTCCCGCCTTTCAAAGGGAGTCCACTACGGGCTGTACTTTGGGCAGGTGACTTTCCCAGTCGGTACTGTGAATGATAATATCATCCAGGTAAGGCGAGGCGTACCGCCGATGTGGACGAAGTACAATATCCATTAGACGTTGAAAAGTGGCGGGGGCACCATGCAGACCAAAGGGAAACACCTTATACTGGTACAGCCCCTCTGGCGTAATGAAGGCAGTTTTCTCTTTGGCAGCCTCCGTCAAGGGTACCTGCCAGTACCCTTTGGTGAGGTCCAAAACAGAAACATTTCTGGCTTGGCCTAATTTGTCAATTAGTTCATCTACCCGAGGCATTGGATATGCATCGAACTTTGATATTTTGTTTAATTTCCGAAAATCGTTACAAAATCGCAAAGTCACGTCTGGCTTGGGAATTAAGACTATAGGACTGACCCACTCACTTTTAGACTCCTCAATGACGTCCAGCCGGAACATGAGCTGCACTTCCTCCGAGATGGCCTTTCGACAATGTCATGTTGGATAACAGAAGTGCGTCCAAGGAGGTCTGAGAACACATCCGTGTTCCGACTAACGAACTCCCTGGTTTCCTGAGCCTGTTTAGAGGAGAGGGTGTCAGCAATTTTTATTGTGGCAACCGCTTTCCTTGCATCAGACATAGGAGCCGGAATCTCTTGTCCAAGAAAGCCCGACCATGGGTTGTCTTCCGTACAGGTTTTTCTAACATTCCAAGGTTTTAGTAAATTAACATGGTAAACCTGCTCTGGCTTTCGCCTCCCCGGCTGGTGTACCTTGTAATTTACCTCTCCAACTTTTTCACGTACCTCGTAGGGCCCCTGCCACCTGGCTAGGAACTTACTGTCCAAGGTCGGCACCAGAACCAAAACCCAATCCCCCGGGTTAAAGTTATGGACCCGAGCCTGCTGATTATAGATCCGACTCTGGGCTCGCTGAGCGTCCTCCATATGTTCCCTGACAAGAGGCAAAACAGTCTCTATCCGTTGTTGCATCTTGGCAATATATTCAAAGACGCTTTTATGCGGAGTGGGTTGTTGTTCCCACGCCTCTTTGACTAAGCCCAGTAAGCCACGAGGATGTCTGCCATATAGCAATTCGAAGGGCGAGAACCCAGTAGAGGCCTGGTGCACCTCTCGGACGGCAAACATGAGATAGGGCATAAGACGGTCCCAATCCTTTCAATCTTTGGTCACTACCCTTTTTAACATAGTTTTTAGAGTTTTGTTAAACCTTTCAACCAGTCTGTCCGTTTGTGGATGGTACACGGATGTCCATAACTGTTTAATACTCAGCAACTTGCACAGTTCCTTCATGACCTTGGACATAAAAGAGGTCCCCTGGTCAGTCAGGACCTCTTTAGGTAGCCCCACTCGGGAGAACATCTCCTTTAGGTCTTTAGCTATACGTTTTGCTGATGTATGTCGCAGTGGCATTACCCCTGGGTACTGAGTAGCGTAATTAAGGACGACCAAAATGTTTTGGTACAGGACCTACCAGGTCCATAGCGATTCGCTCAAATGGTACCTTGATGATCGGGAGAGGTACCAAGGGACTGCGAAAAGATGCTGGGGGCTAGTTGCCTGGCAAGTCGGGCAAGACTTACAGAAATCGTCCACCTCTTTAAACACACTGGGCCAGTAAAACCGTTTTAGTATCCGGTCCTGTGTTTTCTGCATTCCCAGATGACCCTCGAGAACATGCTAGTGGGCTAACTCTAACACGAGTTTGCGATAAGCCTGGGGTACCACCAACTTTTCAACGGATTCACCTTGCAGCTGATTTACCTGATACAACATATCCTGATGAACCAGAAAACGGGGAAACATCGACTCTGCCCCTGGTTGTTGTGGTTCACCATCTATTATTAGTACATTTTCCCAGGCTCGGAATAAGGTTGGATCCCGGTGTTGCGCGGTACCAAAATTATCCCCGGAGACATTGAGGTCTGCCAGCTCAGGCCCCGTCGGCAAGTCCTCCATGTCTCCCACCATTACACTCAGCGGGGTTGTCTCCTTCTCTTCAACCGAAGTGGCGGTCACCCCTACCGCAGGCCCTTCGGACTCAGTTTCCCAGGGTTCTGGTCTTTCCCTTGAGCCGGGCCATTCTGCTAGGGTTACATTTTTCTCATGTATCAGTCACTCTCGGAACAGGCCACAGTGCTGTGAAACCCAGGAAGTCTCTCCCTACTATAAGTTCATAGTGTAGGTTGGTTGCGACAGCTACCTCATGGATCCATCTGACGGAAACACCATAGCAGTAGGATAGTCTTTTAAGTCCCCATGTATACACATGACTCCGACCTTACCGCCGGTTTACTCAGAGGAGCTTACCAGGGAAGCCCTTACCAGGGTCACCAGACTTTCTGAGTCCAACAGAGCCTCCGCTGGAGTGTCTCCCACCTCAACCTGGCACAGGTGGTTCAGAGACTCCGGAGCACCCACTGCACACAGTTTCCTGGCATTTAATAATTGACGGAAGCCATAGTTTGTGTCCATGGGTTCCCCCTGACGTAGACAGTCCGCTTGAACATGGCCAGGCTCCCGACACCACCAGAAGATTATTGGAGCAGGGTCTACAGGGGTAACATCCCGGGCGGGTTTGGTGGGCACCGGTTGCTGGGTCCGGGGTGGAGAGTTACGGAATTTGACTGCCCCCCTCCCAACAGAACCTCCTGTAAGTTCCGGGTAGCCTCATAGCGCTCCACCAGGTTGACCATCTCCAATGCATTACCTGGAGAGACCTAGCCAATCCATTGCTGGAGAGGGGGTGGCAGATCCCTCCAGTACCTGTCTTATTACAACAGGTCCACCATAGCAGTGGGGCTCAGCACATCAGGTTGTAGCCACTTTTGCAACAGGTTGAGCAGGTCATAATACTGGGGTCTCACGGGTACTGGGGTCTCTTGGGCTCCACCGAATTGAACCCCCAATGATGCACCCACTATGCCCGGACCAGCACATTCACCCCCAGTCTTGCCAAAATCTCCCCCTTTGCCTTAGGGTAGTCGGCCACTTCATCGTCCGGCAAGTCTAAAAACACCATCTGGGACTCTGTCAGAAAAGGAGTGACAAACTCAGCCCACTGGTCTTGGGGCAGCTTTTCCCTGGTGGCCACTTTCTCATACATCGCCAGGTAGGTCTCGACGTCGTCTGTGGGGTTCATTTTAGGGATCGCTGCACAGACTGCTTTCCGGGCATCGTGTACGCTTGGGGTAGCTCTTGCTGTCTGCAAAGCCATTACGTGTTGTAGCAGCAACTGGTTGGTCTCCTGCTGCTGCTTATTAGTCTCGCATTTAGGTTAGCCTCAACGACGGCATTTGCAGGTTAGCCTCAACGACGGCCTTCAAAACAGCCTCCATTTCGTCACGTGACACCGGTTTGAATCTAGCCAGTTTGATAAATGACATACAACCGTGTTCAAAGCAAAAATATTTCAGCGTTCACGCCAGCCTCATTGCGCTTGCCCACGCCAAGCCACCAATTGTAGGGATTTGCTCTGATAGGCAGGGTAAGCGGACACAATACAGAGGCAAAACCACAGTTGAAAAGCAATAGTCAGTGTTTATTCACACAAAAAGGCAGAAAAGAAACACAATACTTTGGCAGGGCCCTGGTGTTAATTCACACCTCAGGAATCCTCGTGTTAATTCACACAGCAAAAGTCCACAGAACTAAAAACACATCACCTGGCAGTCCACAGCAGACTTTAGTGCGCCTGGCTTCCAGCTGGCAGCTCTCATGCAGCTCTCAGCCTTGCAGTATGGCAGAACTCCTCAGCTCCTAAAACATAGAGCTCCACTATCAACTTGAGGTTTATTCCACACCCAGCTGAGCTGCTAGCTGGGTTTTTAAACCCCAGCCCAAAACCTGGCCTGGACGTGGGAAACAGCCACCCATCCTGCTCTTTGGCTGCTCCCAATAAGAACCGGCCAGATTGGCTTTACAGCCACACTAAGTAAAACAGTGTCAGCGCGCACTAGCTGCCGTTGACACACAAAATTCCCAGTTCTTATCTCACCGAGGCAAGGAACCTCGGTGACACGTATCTTCCATCAATGGCGGACCCTTGCACCTTCCTACAATATATACAGTACATATAATAAAGGATGTATGTATGTAGTATGTATGTGTGTATGTTCCGCAAAAACTCAAAAATGCAACCATTGACGTCAACGAAACTTGGTATACACACCCTACCTGGAAAGAAATCTTGCGGGGGTCTCGGCTCTCTACGATGTACCGTTCCCAAGATATTCCCAAAAAATGACCTGTATTATCCAATACAAGCCTGCCTGACTGTTAAAGGGGCGGTCACCATCAAAGTCACTGTTAAAGGGGTGGTCACCATCAAAGTCATAGTTAAAGGGGAGACTTTAAGCCTCCTTCTAATTATAAAGTTAATGGGAAGGAGGGCGGATTGGCAGCAGAGCTTTAAAATGCGGCTTGGCAGACAGTCTAACGCTGGCAGCCCAAAAAAATTATATACCCAACATAACACCATCCAATAGCCCCCCCCTAATTTCCGTACTGGTGTTTTGTTTCCCTAAACATCAATTACCCAGTCACAATACTCAGACATCAATACCCTCCTTTTTGAATCCAGAGGGAAAACAAACCAGGCTTGTGTAGTGAGCTGCATTTATATTTATATAATCAGACATATAACGCAAGTTTGACCGTGACCCGTGGTTGATTAAGTGTAGTTGCGTAAGTGTGTGACTTAAGATTAAGTGACTTCAGTGGGGGAGTGCAATTAGCCAGTTTCTTAGTACTACATTATATTGTATTTTTCGCTTTTGTGGTGTAATCCCCATCTAGTATGTGTTGCACAATGGACAACGCAGTCCAGTGCACATCTTGCATGATGTATGCAGTCCTGGAACAGCCGTTCGAGGGTGTATATCTTTCAAGATGTGAACCCATTTGGAATCGCAAATCGAGTCTCTAAACAGGCAAGCTGCAACACTGAGAGGCATTGACAATTTGCAAAAGAGTTTGCTTCTCACCGAGCAAGCACTCTTTGGGGTAGATGAGGGGGAGGGTGACAGAGAGCAGGCCGAGGAAAGTAAGGTAGCTAGCTGGGTAACAGCTAGAAAGCGGGGTAGAGGGAAGAGTGCCAGGGAGGCTAGCCCTGATCTGACACACCCCAACAAGTTTGCACGTTTGGCAGATGAGGGGGATGTCAGTCCAGGGATGGCACTGCTGCAGCCAGACACTTCCTCTACCAGTCAAGGGAATGTCAGCTCCAGTAATCAGGGAACCAGGAGAGCAGGGCAGGCCAGAGAGGTGCTGGTAGTGGGAGACTCCATTATTAGGGGAACAGATAGGGCAACCTGTCACAAAGACCGTGATCGCCGAACAGTGTGCAGTCTTCCTGGAGCTAGAGTTCGACACATCACGGATCGGGTTGACAGATTACTGGGAGGGGCTGGAGAAGATCCAACGGTCATGGTTCATATCTGTCACGAGGGTATCGAGAACCACGCCTGACTCCGTTATACCCGGGGTCAGGAAGTCGCAGCGGTTGGCTGCACGCTCTATTTAAGATAGGGCTGTTTTCCTTATGGTAGCTTTCTGGGTTTGCTTTGCAAACCCTTTTGGCTCACTCAGGGATCCGTAGCTCCTTCTCCTCAGCTGTTCCTTGTTCAGCACTCCCAAACCTCCTTATATTCCTCTCTCACACTTCTCTGGTTGCCAGAGATAGAGCTTCCTGCCTGGACATCTATTCTGACCCACTGGAGCTGTGTTGCTGCATTCTCGGATGGTTGTTTCAGAACGCTACCCTCCGGATCCCTGTTGGACCTTTGTGGACTGCTGTGGTCGCCCACCTGGGTGTTTGTGTTTGTTTGTATTTGTCTGTCCTCTCCCTGGTGTTTCCCTCTTAGTGCAGTGGTGCGGACTAGCGATCCCACCGGCCCGTTCACTATCTAGGGCTCATTTCAGGGAAAGCCAGGGTTTAGGCACGTGATCGCCGCACAGGTGAGGAACCCGTCTAGGGACGTCAGGGCAGTCAGGTGCCAGCCGCAAGGTGAGTTAGGGGTCACCACCTTTCCCTCTCCCTTGGGCAGGGCCTTCCCTGTTTTCCTCCCTGTGTGTGACGCCGGTCATTACATTATCTCTGGCCCTTATTTTGTGTAGGTAAAAAAAAAAAAAAAACATTTTTACCTACTTAGAATCCAATATGGATCAAATTGCTGCTCTGTCCAAACAATTTCATGGCCTGTCTTTGGAGGTGGTAGGATTGAAGGCGTCGGTCCTCCAGCAACAGCAGCAATTACAACTGACCGCAAGCCCAGCGGTTGCTACTGGTAACCAGGTTGTTGCGGAACCCAAGGTCCCTCTCCCTGACAGATTTTCTGGGGGAAGGGACAAGTTTTTGACGTTCCGTGAGGCCTGTAAGTTATACTTTAAACTGCGCCCTTACTCCTCTGGTAATGAAGATCAGCGGGTGGGGGTTATTATTTCCCTGCTGCAGGGGGACCCACAGTCCTGGGCATTCTCTTTACCTACTGATTCCCAGGCTCTTCGGTCAGTGGATGAGTTTTTCGGGGCCTTGGGTCTCATATATGACGACCCTGACCGAGTAGCACTGGCTGAATCAAGATTACGGAGACTCCTACAGGGAGAGCGGCCGGTAGAGGATTATTGCTCTGAATTCCGTAGGTGGGCTACGGATACCCAATGGAACGACCCGGCTCTCAGGAGTCAGTTCTGCTCTGGGTTATCCGAAAGGGTTAAGGATGCGCTTGCATTATATGAGACCCCCGTTTCCCTTGATGCGGTTATGTCCCTTTCTATCCGTATAGAGAGACGCCTTAGGGACAGGTTGAAAGAACCGGAGAAATTGGTAACCCCTCCCAAGCAGCAGTTAGTCGGTACGGACTTAGACGAGCCTATGCAGCTAGGAGGAACTACTCGTCAGGTCCGTCCTCCTGAGGCTCGCCGTAGGCGTGGGGTTTGTTTTTTTTTGTGGGGAGAGGGGTCATTTCATTAATGTCTGTCCTTCTTTCCTCAGAAACAAAATACCGTCGGAAAAACTACTAACCCCAGGCTGTGTGGAGGATGTCAGCCGGGGGGTATACGTCTCCTCCATACGTACATCGCAATTTGTGTTGCCAGCGGTTATTATTTTTGGTGATAAGACGGAGACTATTTCTTTTTTTCTAGACAGTGGAGCAGGGGTAAATTTGATAGATGCCAATTTTGCCCGCTCTTTGGGTTTGTCTCTCTGTACGTTACAGAGACCCATTCCCATATTCGCTATTGATTCTGCTCCCCTGTCTCAGAGAAACCTCACCCACATCGTTCATAATTTACACCTTCGGGTAGGGGACCACCATAACGAGATGCTTTCAGGTTATGTTCTGGAGGGGCTTCCCACTCCGGTGGTGCTGGGCCTTCCCTGGTTGGTAGCACACAACCCAGTGGTGGATTGGCAGGCCAGGGAGATATTGGAGTGGAGTGAGCAGTGCAGAGAAAATTGCTTAAATAGCAATTGCTTAGTCGCCTCCATAACTACCCTACCTACATTTATTTCGGATTTTGAGGATGTTTTTTCTGAAAAAGGTTGTCAGAAGTTACCACCTCATCGTCCTTATGATTGCCCGGTTAACCTTATTCCCGGCGCAAAATTACCCAAGACCAGGTTATATAATCTTTCGGGTCCAGAGAGACAAGCCATGAAAGATTATATCTCCGAGAGCTTGGCTAAGGGACACATCAGACCCTCTTCTTCACCCGTGGCTGCAGGGTTTTTCTTCGTTAAAAAGAAAGATGGGGGCCTGCGTCCTTGCTTAGATTTTCGCTAATTAAATCAGATAACCATCCGAGACCCATACCCTCTTCCTCTCATTCTTGACCTGTTTAATCAGATTGCGGGTGCTAGGTGGTTCTCCAAACTTGATCTTAGGGGGGCCTACAATCTGATTCGTATTAAAGAGGGGGATGAGTGGAAGACAGCGTTTAACACCCCTGAGGGGCATTATGAAAATCTAGTTATGCCTTTCGGTCTGACCAATGCTCCTGCCGTCTTTCAACATTTCGTTAATGACATTTTTAGTCATCTAATCGGCAGGTTTGTGGTAATATACCTAGATGATATTTTAATTTATTCGTCTGATCTGAAAACACATGAGGTGCATGTCAGACAAGTACTGCAGGTCCTACGGACGAATGAATTATATGCTAAGATTGAAAAATGTGTCTTCGCCGTTCAGGAGATACAATTCCTGGGTTATTTTTTATCTGCGTCAGGTTTCCGTATGGATCCTAGGAAGGTCCAGGCAATTTTAGATTGGGATCTTCCTGAGAACCTCAAAGCACTGCAACGGTTCTTGGGCTTCGCGAATTTCTATAGGAAATTCATTAAAAATTATTCAGTTATTGTAAAACCCCTTACTGACATGACTAGGAAGGGGACTGATTTTTCTAAATGGTCTGACGCCGCTAAAGTTGCTTTTTCCTCTCTAAAAGAGAGGTTTACCTCAGCACCTGTACTAGTCCAACCTGATGTCTCTCAGCCTTTTATTGTTGAAGTCGATGCGTCAGAGGTGGGAGTGGGGGCTGTGCTGTCTCAGGGTCCGTCTCCTGGCAAATGGCGTCCTTGTGCTTTCTTTTCTAAAAAACTATCTGCAGCAGAAAAGAACTACGATATTGGCAATAGGGAACTATTAGCTATTAAACTTGCGTTTGAGGAGTGGCGTCACTTCTTAGAGGGGGCAGTCCACCCCGTCACTGTGATTACGGACCACAAAAATCTCCTGTACCTCGAATCAGCTAAGCGTCTCACCCCTAGACAGGCTAGGTGGTCGCTATTTTTTACCAGGTTTAACTTTGTGATTACCTATCGTCCTGGGGCAAAGAACACCAAGGCTGATGCACTATCTCGTTGTTTCCCTGGAGGGGGTACTGTGAGTGATCCGGTGCCCATTCTACAAAGAGGAGTGGTTGTCTCTGCTGTACACTCTGTTCTAGAGGGAAAGGTGTTAGAGGCCCAGGGGGACGCCCCGGTCTCTTGCCCCTCAGAGAAATTGTTTGTACCGTTGAACCTACGTTTCGAATTATTAAAGGAACATCATAATTCGGCACTTGCTGGGCACCCGGGTAGTAAAGCAACCTTGGAGCTATTGTCTCGTCGTTTTTGGTGGCCAAGGTTGCGTCAGGATGTATTCGATTTTGTGTCTTCTTGTTCTACCTGTGCGCGCGCAAAAGTTGCACATACACGTCCTGCAGGGTCTCTATTACTACTCGTCATTCCCAATAGACCGTGGACACATCTGTCAATGGATTTTATCACTGACTTACCTTTGTCTGCGGGTAAAACAGTTATTTTGGTAGTAGTGGACAGGTTTAGCAAAATGGCACACTTCATTGCGTTACCCGCACTACCTAATGCTAAGACTCTTGCTCAGGTATTCGTCAGTGAAATCGTGAAGCTTCACGGGGTCCCTTCCGATGTTGTTTCGGATCGGGGTACCCAGTTTATTTCTAAATTTTGGAAAGCTTTTTGTTCCCGTTTGGGGGTACACTTGTCCTTTTCCTCAGCTTTCCATCCTCAGTCGAATGGACAGACTGAGCGTACCAACCAAAACCTTGAGACATATCTAAGATGTTTTGTGTCTGAAAACCAAGAGTTGTGGTCATCATATTTACCGTTAGCTGAGTTTGCCATAAATAATCGTCGTCAGGAATCCACTGGCAAGTCACCATTTCTTGGTGCATATGGTTTTCATCCCCAATTCTGTACTTTCAAAGAGGGGGGGTCTTCTGGGGTTCCCGAAGAGGAACGTTTTTCGTCATCTCTTTCATCGGTATGGCAGAAGGTGCAAGCTAACTTGAAAAATATGGGCGGTAAATACAAATGCATGGCTGATAAGAGACGGTCGCCAGGTCCGGACCTAGGAGTGAATGACTATGTGTGGTTGTCTACTAGGAATATTAAATTGAAGGTTCCCTCTTGGAAACTGGGTCCTAGGTTTATTGGCCCTTACAAAATTGTAGCCATCATCAACCCCGTGGCTTTTCGCCTGGAGTTACCTCAGACTTTTAAAATTCATAATGTTTTTCATAAGTCGTTACTCAAAAAATATGTTCCACCTCTAGAACCATCACCGCTGCCACCCCCTCCTGTTGTCGTGGATGGTAATCTAGAATTTCAGATATCCAAAATTGTTAATTCTCGTCGGGTCCGCCGCTCTCTTCAATATCTGGTGCATTGGAGAGGTTACGGTCCCGAGGAAAGAATGTGGGTTCCTGCGTCTGAGGTAAACGCCGACAGGTTAGTTCGGGTTTTTCATGCCTCTCATCCTGAGAGACCTGGTCCTGAGTGTCCGGAGGCCCCTCGTAGAGAGGGGGGTACTGTCACGAGGGTATCGAGAACCACGCCTGACTCCGTTATACCCGGGTCAGGAAGTCGCAGCGGTTGGCTGCACGCTCTATTTAAGATAGGGCTGTTTTCCTTATGGTAGCTTTCTGGGTTTGCTTTGCAAACCCTTTTGGCTCACTCAGGGATCCATAGCTCCTTCTCCTCAGCTGTTCCTTGTCCAGCACTCCCAAACCTCCTTATATTCCTCTCTCACACTTCTCTGGTTGCCAGAGATAGAGCTTCCTGCCTGGACATCTATTCTGACCCACTGGAGCTGTGTTGCTGCGTTCTCGGATGGTTGTTTCAGAACGCTACCCTCCGGATCCCTGTTGGACCTTTGTGGACTGCTGTGGTCGCCCACCTGGGTGTTTGTGTTTGTTTGTATTTGTCTGTCCTCTCCCTGGTGTTTCCCTCTTAGTGCAGTGGTGCGGACTAGCGATCCCACCGGCCCGTTCACTATCTAGGGCTCATTTCAGGGAAAGCCAGGGTTTAGGCACGTGATCGCCGCACGGGTGAGGAACCCGTCTAGGGACGTCAGGGACAGTCAGGTGCCACCCGCAAGGTGAGTTAGGGGTCACCACCTTTCCCTCTCCCTTGGGCAGGGCCTTCCCTGTTTTCCTCCCTGTGTGTGACGCCGGTCATTACAATATCGGAACCAATGACAAAGATAGAGGTAGGTGGAGAGTCCTTAAAAATGATTTTCAGGGATTTAGGTCAAAAGCTTAGGGCAAGGACCTCAAAGGTAGTATTTTCTGAAATACTACCTGTACCACGGGTCATACAAGAAAGGCAGGGGGAGATTAGGGCGATTAACAAGTGGCTTAAGAACTGGTGTAGGAAGGAGGGGTTTGGGTTCCTGGAGAACTGGGCCGACTTCTCTATCGACTACAGGCTCTATCGTAGGGACGGGCTGCACCTCAATGGGGAAGGGGCAGCTGTGTTGGGGAAGAAGATGGCTAGAAGGTTGGAGGAGTGCTTAAACTAGGGACTGGGGGAAAGGAAATTACATTATAGGAGGGGAAGAAAGTGCAGATAGAGACCGGGGGCCCGGTAGTGAAACTGGGGGAGGAATGGAAGGAAGGACTAGAACAGTTCAGAAGGAAAGGTGTAGGGTAAAAAATATACATAAACCTCTGAAATGTATGTATACTAATGCCAGAAGCCTGACAAATAAAACTGGGGAACTGGAATTAGTGATGTGTGAGGAGGACTATGACACAGTAGAAATAACTGAGGCATGGCTGGATGATATCTATGACTGGGCAGTTAATGTACAAGGTTACAGTCTGTTTAGAAAGGATCGTCAAAACTGGAGAGGGGGAGGGGTCTGCCTTTATGTAAAGTCCTGTCTAAAGCCCACAGTCCGAGAAGATATAAGTGAGGGACATGAACATGCGGAGTCACTGTGGGTAGAGATACATGGAGCTAAAAGCAATAATAAATTACTAATAGGAGTTTACTATAAACCACCTAATATACCAGAGTCCACAGGGTTATTCACTTTAGAAAAAAGATGACTGAGGGGAGATCTAATTACTATGAATAAATATATCAGGGGTCAGTACAGAGATCTATCCCATCATCTATTTATCCCCAGGACTGTAACTGTGATGAGGGGACATCCTCTGCGTCTGAAGGAAAGAAGGTTTGTACACAAACATAGAAGAGGATTCTTTACAGTAAAAGCAGTTAGACTATGGAACTCTCTGCCTGAGGAGGTGGTGATGGTGAGTACAATAAAGGAATTCAAGAGGGGCCTGGATGTATTTCTGGAGTGTAATAATATTATAGGCTATAGCCACCAGAGATCCCCCCCATAACAGTGTCCGTCATCCACAGATCCCCCCATAACAGTGTCCGTCTTCCACAGATCCCCCCCATAACAGTGTCCGTCATCCACCAATCCCCCCTATAACAGTGTCCGTCATCCACAGATCCCCCCATAACAGTGTCCGTGATCCAGGGAGTTATTCTTTGGAGTCGGGAAGGAATTTTTTATTCCCCTAAAGTGAGGAAAATTGGCTTCTACCTCACAGTTTTTTTTTTGCCTTCTTCTGGATCAACTTGCAGGATGACAGGCCGAACTGGATGGACAAATGTCTTTTTTCGGCCTTATGTACTATGTTACTATAGGGCACCTTCCGAACAAATCCCATGTTACCTCATCCTACCTTGTAACTTAGACTAGTTCTACTTCTACCCATCTATAACACTTTTGTTTTTTATCAACAAAATGAGGCAAATCCACTATTGGTATAATTCATAATCCCATGCAGAGGAGGAGGCCGGATCTTCCCAGCCACCAGATTCTGCCCCCCCAGCTCCAGAAGAGGAGGAAATGGTGGTCTACACCACCCACCGAGAGGGTAAATATGTGCACACATTATTATAATTTGGTATACATAACATATTCACAAGCATCCCATGATCCCCCCACCACCCTGCATCTCTGGAGCTGTAATGCACACGTGTAATGTATCTGAAAAATAGCAGCCCTTAGTTAACATGGCTGCCTGTTTAGCTGAGCTGCATTTGCACCCTGGTTCACAAACCTTTATGCCTGGGGGCAGGGTGTCTGTTGGTCCATAATAGGCTGTCCCTCTGCGTCAAGTAACATCCCGCTGAGGCCTACTCTTAATGGCCGGCCTTGAAGTGGTTAAAAGTGGCAACAATGAGGGGACAACAGAAACTAGTGTAATAGAAAAATAAAAAAAAATGTGACATACTCTGTAAACTACCAAAAAACTATTAAATAACCAAATAAATAACATTATACTCTATCCGAACTATCACTAAGAAAACCAAAATATAATTAACGTAAATATCTATATTTATTGTATTTAGATGTAAATAGGCAGTGTTTAAACACATACTACACACAATGCACTAATTGTCTTGTAAGTACCATATTTTTCGCCCCATAAGACGCACTTTTTCTTCCCCCAAAATGGGGGAGAAATGCCCCTGCGTCTTATTGTGCGAATGTTGCCAGTTTGACATTGCAAGCTGCGATGTAGAGCGAGCGGGGACTCGGGGAGGGACTGGGAGGAGGAGCTGGGGGCCGGCAATAGCGGCGGGGCGGTGCAGTCAGTGTAGTATAGCACCGCCCCGCCGCTCCGGTATGCTAATATAATATGTCATATTGAATTAATAGTTATTAAACTTGCCCCCTCAGTCCTATTACTACCTTACATCTTAATCGATGCTGTAAAATTCAGGCCGGGCGGCCGGCGGCCGGCGGTGTAACTTCGGTTTGCGATCTGTGGATGGCACAGTTATGGGCTGGGGGGTCTGTGAATGGCACTGCTATGGGCTGGGGGGGGGGGTCTGTGCATGGCACTGTTATGGGCTGGGGGGTCTGTGGATGGCACATATATAAACAGTGCCACCCACAGATCCCCCCTGTAACAGTGCCATCCACAGATCCCCCCTGTAACAGTGTCAGCCACAGATCCCCCCCTGTAACAGTGCAAGCCAGAGATCCCCCCCATAACAGTGTCCGTCATCCACAGATCCCCCCATAACAGTGTCCGTCTTCCACAGATCCCCCCCATAACAGTGTCCGTCATCCACCAATCCCCCCTATAACAGTGTCCGTCATCCACAGATCCCCCCATAACAGTGTCCGTCATCCACAGATCCCCCCATAACAGTGTCCGTCATCCACAGATCCCCCCATAACAGTGTCTATCATGCTCAGATCCCCCCTATAACTGTGTCAGTCATCCACAGATCCCCAGTAATAGTGCCATCCACAGACCACCATTAGTTCCAAACCCACCAAACACACAGCACACCTTTTGGTTAAAAATATTTTTTTTCTTATTTTCCTCCCCAAAAACCTAGGTGCGTCTTATGGGCCGGTGCGTCTTATAGGGCGAAAAATACGGTAACCCTAATTGAAATTCATATTTTTTTTTGTTTTTTTTCCAGTAGTGAACAAGTGCAAAAAGCACTTAGAGGACAGCAAAAAATAATTTATTAATAATGTTGTGAAACTAAAAAACCTACAGCATCGTGTCAATATGAAGGTTCGGGAAATGGAGAAAAAACACCTTCTCCAATTGCAAAAAATGGACCAAATATTATTGGAGCTAAAAAAGTTGCCCTAGAGGCTTGTTTTCTTATTTTTGTTAGAAATACATTTTTTCAGTTAGATAACGAGTGCTTTCGTTTTTTTATGTAATGTTACAGTGTAATTTTATAAGCTTGTTGTAAGGCCCCTTTATTCCAACGTCATGACAGATAGCATAACAGACAGGATTAGGTACATAGTAACACTGTAGTATATGGCCCACACATAACTCAGCAGTGTCAAGACCTACAACAGCAATTATCGGTAACGGTGGAGTATAAGGCCAACATAACACAATGTCAGGATCTACAACAGCAAGTATTGGTAACGGTGGAGTATAAGGCCCACACATAAGTCATCAGGGTCAGGACAGACTTCATCATCAGCAGCAAGTAGATATTAAGGGTCCAGAATAAGGGCTACACATAGCTCGGCCAAACTCAGCATGACAGCCAACAGCATGTTCAAAGTGTGCAGCAGGAATTTGTTCCCAGGAATGGGCCCCTACCAGACCAGGACAACACCAAAAATAAGCAAAGACACATCTGACAGCATCATGTTGTAAATGTGCAGCAGGAATGGGCTAACATGAAAAAAATTACACTATTTGACTTTCTAAAATTTTAGTTTTAATAAATAACTATTTTTTTTAAACAAGAAAAAGAAGTACAAAATTATCTACACACGACGCGTTTCTCCGACTGCTAGAACTTTCAAGATCGGGCACATCAAGTCTGTGGCAGATAAATATTTTTTAATAACATTTTAACAATAACAATTTACATTTACAACATTTTAACAATAACTGTCCTTTCTGGCTTATTTTTAATTTTTTTCATGGAAAGCAACTATATCTTTAATTATTTGATGGTTCCTCTTACCTATCCTCCGAACCTTCTTTCGAAAAAAATAAAAATAAATCAAAATCAAGATTTTGATTATTGCACCCATATTCGAAAAAACTAATATATAGCAATATAGCGAATATATTCGTTATTTAGAAAAAAAAATATTCAAAGTGTACTCTTAATGTTAATCAAATTTGGCATACTCCTCCCCGACAAGCGTCCCCGTCACCATGGGAACGCCTGTGGGTTCGAAAATACCATCGGATATGAGTTTTCCCTGAGATCGTGAAAACTCATATCCGATGGTATATTCTAATCCACAGGCGTTCCCATGGTGACGGGGACGCTTGTCGGGGAGGAGTATGCCAAAGTAGAATAACAGTGCACATGGGAAAAAAAAGACAAATATTCTAAATAACAAATATATTCGCTATATATTGCTATAACTTTTTTTTGAATATTCGTCATATTGCAAAATACACATATAGACTGCAATTTAGCTAATATAGTGCTATAGTATTTTTATCAATAGGGTGAATAAAAAAAAAAAGATTATAGCACTACATTAGTGAAATTGCAGTCTATATGTGTATTTTACGAATATTCGCTATATTGCTATAACTTCGTTTTTTGGAATATTCGTCATATTCTAAAACAAGAATATATAGCAATATAGCGAATATTCGTAAAATACACATACCATTAGCAAACCAATAGGAAAGTTGCCTTATATAGTTTAAAATCACAATACGCGAATAATTAAATATTAATTGCGATAAATAGATTAATGACGAATATAAAATAAATATTTAATCGAATATTCGCGAAATATCGTGAAATCAAATATGGCACCTCCCGCTCCTCACTAATAACTAATTCCCACAGATATGGGTGGATTTCTCCAAACAAGAGTTATTGCTCCCATTTTCCCATCCATGTGTCCCCCCTACCCTCAGTGTTGGTGGTTAGTTGTAGGGTTGAGCAAACCCGAACTGTAAAGTTCGGATTCGTACAGAACTTTAGGATTTTTGGACCCCAGACCCGAACCTGAACATTTCAGTAAATGTTTGGGTTCGGTGTTCGGCGATTTCTTAGCGCTCTTTGGTGGGCGGCGGCCATTTTATGCAAGCTCAGTGCACCAGCACTGCATCTGTGCTTTCGTGACATTCAAATCCAAGCTTGAAATACTAATCTGGCTTTGAAAACAAAAATTTGGGCCAATATCCAACATCTGGTGCCTTTGCAGGATCAGTCAGTGTGCAATTTAACTAGAAATACAGCCATAATTTTCTGGGTTTTTAAAAACACCCTTTTTGGGAAAAATACACTATTTTACAACCCTTGCTGCATCTGCACATGTGAAATACAAGCGTTATATACAGCTTTCATATTCTGTTATTAAAAAAATACTTAAAATTACAGTCCTTACTGTATCTGTGATTGTTAAAAACAAGTTTTAAAAGCTTAAATAATTTTCTGGCTTTGAAAAAACACACATTTTTGGCAATATCCAACATCTGGTGCCTTTACAGGTAATAACATCTGGTGCCAAATACAGCTATAATTTTCTGGGTTTTTAAAAACACCCTTTTTGGCCAAAATATCCTATTTTACAGCCCTAGCAGCATCTGCACGGCTGAAATTTAAGCGCTATATACAGCTTTCATATTCTGTTAGTAAAAAAAAACACCCTTTTTTAGCAAAATACTTTTTTTTTTTTATTTAACATCTTTATTGGTATGGAAAACAAATACACAAAGTAAGTTCAAAATCAATATAATTAATACCATTTTCCCTCTAACCCCATTTCACCACACCCCCACCCTGTGATGCGTCCGTCCCCTCCCCCCAACCCCCCTAGGCCCCCCTTAGCGAAAGAAGAAAGAGGAGGGGAGAAAGGAAGAGGAGAGGGGAAAGAGAAGAGAAAAAAATGTAAAATATTATTATTTGTTATTATTTTCCAAATACAATCAGATCAGGACTTCCAGTCATCTCATATCTTAATCCATTTCTCTAATACCTCTCTCTGCTTATAAAGAATCCGTTCATAGTTTTTAACCTTATTAACCCGGTTTATCCAGTTATTTACCTCAGGAGTATGACGTGCAAACCAGCTCCGACTAATCAGAAGTGTGGCCAGTAATAGTATTCTCCATAATAAGATCTTTTGATATTTATGACTACTTAATGACGACAGATAGTTCAGTAGAAACAATTATGGGTCAATAGGAATCCGTATTTTAAATTTGTCAGTGAGGAAACTAACAATACCATTCCAGTATTCTCCAAATTCTGGGCATGCCCGTCATGTGCAGATAATCCGCACCTACAGTATCACATCAAGGGCACTTAAAAGGTATCTCTTAATCCACACTTGTTTAACCAGATGGGGGTAACATATAGTCTATGATAAATATTGAATTGTATTAGAACATGATTAAAGTTGTGAGATAGTATATCTGGGTTAGTAAAAATGCTTCCCCACCCTACCAGTTGTATATTTGGGCAATCCTTCTCCCAGGCCCTTTGTCCCGGCGATTGTGTCTCACGAGACGTGAATTAAGTAATAATTTAAAAAGTCAAAAGCAGCGGCTCCACCTAACGACCGAATGCACACCTTTCAGTCCACCCAGACCGTCTGAACACTAATAAATAGCAATAGATAATGAGGGGCACTCCAAATTTAGGAAAATGGCAGCAGGTACTATATGTATAAATCAAATATTAAGTATTTAATATGATGTGCCAATACATAAAATTACATCACAATAGTAAAACCATACATGCAATAAAACAATGTATTATATGAGTCTGGATCTTAAATGAATCAATAGCATCCCAATGCGACTATACTCGCAAAACGGATCGCAATGCAAACACTGATGAATAAATCGCAATGCAAATGTTCGCCAAAAAATCGCAATGCAGATGATCATAAAAAAAATTTGAAAAAAATTGCAGTGCGACTCTACTTGTAAACTATCTAAGTCCTTGTCTCTAGCCCAATACGAGGCTTCACCTATGTCGGATGGCAGGACTCTGTGCTCAAGGCCGTGATAGCTCCATACAATATCCAGGATCTATCCCGCTAGCTCAATCAAATAGCTAGGTAGTAATAATCGTGAACGATATTTCTTACCGCAAGTCATCACCTGCTGGTTCTTACACTCGATCCAACTGCCGTTCTTACCCTACGCGGCGTCCCACATGGTATGGAGTCTCTACCGTTATTGCTATTTCTTTAAGTAATAATTTATATATATTTGAAATCTTCATTCTTAGTGATAACTTCCCTAACCACTCATTCAATGGAGAAGAATTATCTATTTCTAACAGTGATTTATCATCCAAACTAAAAAGTGTCGACCGCAGCTGAAAGGTTCTCTACATTATGTGATAATTCTACGAACGACTTAATCTCTCTATTCTTAACAACCTGTGTGATATAAAGAATCCCATACTTTTGCCAGAATTGATCCATTGCTATACCCTCTAGGGTCTGTAAGTGAATATTATGCCAAAGAGGCGTGAATATGAGTGATCCCTTTACCCCCAACCATCCTCTAGTGGTAGCCCACATTTTTAATAATGATTTTGTAGTCTCTTTGTGGCCCTGGTCTCTATTAATCAATAGCCCTGATTCCAGGAGCGTGAATATGTTATTATATGAGGAGCTTCTTACCAAACTGCTAAAAAAAAGTACTATTTTGCCATTCAAAACATGTCCATAGCTGAGCAGCAATGAAAAAGCCTTTGAAGCATGGGAGATTTAAACCCCCCTGCTCCAGAGGTTTATATAGATATTCCAATTTGAGTCCCACACGTTTTCTTCCCCAGACTAGGTAATTAATTATTCTT
This sequence comes from Bufo gargarizans, assembly GCF_014858855.1. Classification (NCBI taxonomy): domain Eukaryota; kingdom Metazoa; phylum Chordata; class Amphibia; order Anura; family Bufonidae; genus Bufo; species Bufo gargarizans. Next base: position 275,866,764 of record NC_058081.1, on the reverse strand, counting down.
TCCATAAGTTTAAAATATTTATCCTCTACCCAAATAGGTATATTCCTAAGAACATAAAGGAATTGGGGTAGAATCACCATCTTGACCAGTGAAACTCGGTCCGCTCTAGATAAAGGGAGTATCAACCAAATCCCTATTTTTGCCCTAGTTTTCGTTATCAATAGGATCAGATTGAGTTGTACAGAGTTCAACCTTGGGAGATATCATTATACCCAAGTATTGGAAAGTGTCGACAACATCTAGCTGGGTTATCGAGGACTCCTTTTGGGACACCGGATCTAATGGCATCAGAATTGTCTTCAACCAGTTTATATCTAGGCCTGATACCCCACAAAATAGTTTAAACATGCGGATAATTCTTGGGACAGTTATTTCTGTATTATCTATAAAAAAAAGAACATCATCCGCGTATGAAGAAATACGATCCTCCACGCCTAGTATTCCAAATCCTTTAATTTGTACGTCCTGCTTAATAGCCAGAGCCAGAGGCTCAATATAAATATCAAATAGGAGTGGTGATAGTGGGCAGCCCTCGCGAGTAACTCTGTTTAAATTAAAACTGGTAGTGAGACTCCCATTGATACTCAACTTAGCCGTGGGGGATCTATAGAGTAGTTTAATCATATTTATGAATCTCTCCCCAAAGCCCATCCTGGCCAGAACCCTCCACAGGAATCGCGACTCCACCCTGTCAAAGGCCTTAGAGGCATCCCAATGACAGGATGGAGCGAGCAGACCCCCTAGGAGCCTGTATATTAGCGAAGAGCCGATGGAGATTATGATAAGTACCCTTATTTGGAATGAAACCATTCTGGTCCGGATGGACAATGGAGAAGATGACCCCGGAGAATCTTGTGGCCAAAATCCTTGCCAGGAGCTTTACATCCGCATTCAGCAGTGAGATCAGTCTATAGCAGTTATGGCGAACCTTTTACAGACCGAGTGCCCAAACTGCAACCCAAAACACACTTATTTATCTCAAAGTGCCAACACGCACTTTAACCTGAATGCCAATATAGTATATCTTCCATGTACTTTATCATGTAGCTGTAATAGCCTGCCTACATTCAGCGCTGCCTGTGCTGTTCATAGTGAGCCCTGCGCTGATGAATGGCAGGAAAAGTCTAAGGCATACTGGTACACCATACCAGGGAGCGGGTGCCCACAGAGAGGGCTCTGAGTGCCACCTCTGGCACCCGTGCCATAGGTTCGCCACCACTGGTCTATAGGATCCCAAATCTGTGGGGTCCTTACCTTTTTTGGGAGTTAGTATTATTACAGCTTCCATCATTGAGCCCGGCAAGTTCCCCCAACAGTCTAGGGAGAAATATCCTCCTTATATTTACTATAAAATTCATATGGAAGTCCGTCTGAACCGGGGGTGGAGTTGTCGAGCATAGTTTGATTGCCCCTTCAAGCTCCTGAATTGAGAAGTCAGCCTCAAGTACCTTCTTTTGAGCCAGGGTAATAGTAGGAAAAACAATACCATTGAGATTGGAATCCATCATTTCATCCGTAATCCTACAATCGGCTCTATAAAGATCTGAGAAGTAGTCAAGGGAAACTTCCTCTATGGAGTCTTGTCTGCCAACTATCCTCCCATTAGGCAGTCGGATGCTATCTATATTTTTTGGGGATTCCTGGCTCGAGATCACTCTAGATAGAAGTTTCACCGGTCGTCCCGATTCTGCAAAATATTTTTGACCCTTAAAGAATAGACTCTCTTGAGCCTTCTCCAGCAGAAAGTTTGAGTATGCTTGTGTAGTCTTCTGCATATTTTCCCTATTTTCCTCTGTCCTATTTATATAGAAAGATTGTGTAGATGAGGAGGCTTGTTCTTTTAAGTTTTTCTCATTTTTCCCGTACTCCTTTCTCAGGTTGGCAATGTTGCTGACCATTATTCCCCTCATATAGGCCTTAAAAGTATCCCATACTACTTGGATTTTAGCTGAACTACAATTAGTATCCCAAAATTGGTTAATTTCCTTTTGTATAATTTCATGATGTCATGCCCCACTCTGACGATGTGCGGAGGTCGGCCAGGATAGCAGCACGAGTATAGTGTTTGTTTTGGAGCCGTGCTGGATCCGCCTCTCATCAGGTGCACTGGGTGGGGCATTAGTTTAAATAGCACACCAGCCCAGTGCTCTGAGCGGATTATACAAATCATTGTGGTCTTGGAAGCTAGGAAGGAAGGTTGTCTGACTGTTCCAGCTCAGAAAGATGTGTTATTTCAAGTTTGGTTGTTTTGTGTCATCTCTCCCATCCAGGTTCTGTGCGAGTAGGCTGCTCCTATTTCCCCTCTTCACCTTCTCAGGGAATTTAGGGTTTTATCAGCCCAGGTACGAGGACACATCATACCTACCTTTAAGGTCTGCATGTGGGCTGCGCAGTGCAGGGAAAGGGGTCAGGGATTAGCTAGGAGGTGACCCTTCCCCTGTCTCTCGCCCACAGCCTGGTTGGTGGGTTATCTGTCAGTCTGAGTGCACGCCCGCCGTGACACATGATTCTTTATTACTGATAACCAATAGGGCTTTAGTCTAAATGGAGACCTCCCTATTTGTTTATCATGGGTCAGGCAAAGTTCGAGGAGTAGGGGTAGATGGTCCAAGAATGACCTAGCCTCGTACTTCATGCGTTTTACATATCGCACATATTTTTTATTAATCAGGGCATGGTCTATTCTGGACATAGATCTACCTGATTTACTAATGCATGAGAAAACCCTTCTCCCCTGTCCCAGACTTCCCCAAAGATCCTCGAACCCGGCCTCAGAGCAATAAGTTATATGCCAAATTGGAAAAATGTTTGTTTGCGGTGCAAGAGCTTTCGTTCTTGGGATACATGCTTTCTGATTCCGGTTTTCGTATGGACCCCGAAAAGGTCCGGGCGGTTCTGGAGAGAATCAGAAAGCTTTGATGCGGTTCTTGGGGTTTACGAATTATTATAGAAAATGTATTTCAAATTATTCGACTATAGTAAAACCTCTTACTGATATTACCAAGAAGGGTGCCGATGTCTGTCTGGTCGGATGAGGCATTGCAGGCCTTTTCGGCTATTAAGGAGCGTTTTGCGTCTGCTCCCATTCTGGTGCAGCCGGATGTGTCTCATTCGTAGTGGAGGTTGATGCATCAGAGGTGGGGGTTGTGGCGGTGCTGTCACAGGGTTCATCTCCTGGCAAGTGGGTCCTGTATGCCTTCTTCTCCAAGAAGCTCTCGGTCGCCGAAGAGGAATTATGATGTTGGAGATAGAGAGTTGTTGGCTATCAAGTTGGCCTTCGAGGAATGGCATCACTGGTTAGAGGGGGCGTCTCACCCCGTTACGGTGGATACTGACCATAAGAATCTGGCTTACCTGCAATTTGCCAAGCGTCTGAACCCTAGGTAGGCCAGATGGTCACTATTTTTTACCAGGTTATATTTTGTGGTTAACTTTCGTCCAGGGGTCAAGAACGTCAAGGCAGATGCCTTGTCTCTCAGCTTTCCTGGGGGAGGTGATTCAGAAGATCCTGGGCCAATTTTGGCGGATGGGGTGGTGGTCTCCGCTCTGTACCCTGAATTGGAGATGGAGGTCTCGTACTTCATGCGTTTTACATATCGCACATATTTTTTATTAATCAGGGCATGGTCTATTCTGGACATAGATCTACCTGATTTACTAATGCATGAGAAAACCCTTCTCCCCTGTCCCAGACTTCCCCAAACATCCTCGAACCCAGCCTCAGAGCAAGAACGTGCCAAGGGGGACCCCTAAACAGAGATGTCTCCCGTGACATAACACAGTTGAAGTCTCCAATAATCAATGTAGGACATTCTGGCCATTTATCCATGAATTTTAGCAGAAAATTAAGTACTAAGAAAGAGAATGGAGGTGGAATATAGGCAAAGGCTAGAATACACATCTTCCCCACCTACTGATCAGTAAACCGGCCACATCAGCTCCCTCCTATTATTATTCAAATAAGACAGTGGGATTGTCCTGCGCAGTAAGTACCTTGGATAGGAACCTGCAGTGTGTACTTTGTCGGGATTTGTATCGATTTCCTTCTCCTGTTTACCTTTCTACAGGCTATCCACCTACTGACAGGATTTAATATCCTTATACTCCCACTGATCAACAATAGGAGCTAAGTATCAGATATTTACATCTCTTATATCATTTTTTGTATTATTCTTCTCTTTGCCCTACAAAATAGGGTTGTCTATCACCCCCTGATGATCTGCCGGGCGCAGATTAAATGCGTCGGGGTCCGTTTCATTAATATTTATTTTTCCAACCTGTTATTATTTATATAGGTAGGGTTGTTTTAGGTTAACTACAGTCGTAGGCACGGGGACAGGGTATCTCTACCTTACGGGGATATCCCTGGGCTGAGGGCCTAGTTTGTCAGGGACATCTAGGGAGAGTGAATCCTCTCCCATCTGATTCCCCTCATTACCTGTCCATGGATCTAATACCTGGTTGACTGTAGATTTCCCTCTATCAGGTTACTTAATAGTGTTGTGGCATCCTAATCTAAGTAGGAGTTTTTTTTGTAAAAAAGACTTAAAACCAAACAGTGTTAAGTCTTGATCACTATATGAGCAGCTTTCTGCTCCATTTACCCAATAATGTATAATAAAGGTATTGTTTTTATGAGCACGCTATATTCTTCTAGATTCTCTTTCTTCTATCCCCCAAACCTCTAACATCCCAGGTAATAATTCTGATTGACATTTTGAATAGCAATTAAGAAAAAAAAAAAAAAAAGGAACTTCTCCTCCCTGCATTAGACACCTAACAGCTAGTGATGTCCTGAACTATTCGCCGGCGAACAGTTCCCGGCAAACATAGCTTGTTCGTGTTCGCCGCGGCGGGTGAACATATGCGATGCTCGGTCTGCCCCTATACATCATCATTGAGTAAACTTTGACCCTGTACCTCACAGTCAGCAGACACATTCCAGCCAATCAGCAGCAGACCCTCCCTCCCAGACCCTCCCACCTCCTGGACAGCATACATTTTAGATTTATTCGGAAGCTGCATTCTCAGTGAGAGGAGGGGCAGTGCTGCTGCTGCTGCTGATTCAATAGGGAAAGCGTTAGCTAGGGCATTGTTATGTGTCCACAGACTCATCTGCTGTAAGGACAGCGTCCTGACAGCACCCCAAAAAGCCCTTTTCAGGGCTGGCACATCAATCTGCTTTTTTTTATTTTTTTAATATATATATATATATATATATATATATATTGCAGTTGCCTGGCTGCCCTTGTGAGAGGCTGCAGGCTCAGTCACAGACAGCACTGTGTGCACACCATTCATACAGGGTGTGACAGAAAATACCTCGCAGATAAAATAAAATTATATTTAATATTTTTCTGTTATATAATCACAGTTGCAAGCCCGTGTGTGTCAGGCCCACACAGACTGTATTGTGGCCACTGGCTAGGCCTCCACTCATACCGTTACAGGGTGTCACTCACTCAAATACCTTGCAAATAAATAAAAATTATATTTAATATTTTTCAGTGATATATTCACAGTTGCAAGCCCGTGTGTGTCAGACCCACACAGACTGTATTTTGGCCACTGGCTAGTGGCTGGGCCTCCACTTATACCGTTACAGGGTGTCACTCACTCAAATACCTTGCAAATAAAAAATATATTCTATTTAATATTTTTCAGTGATATAATCACAGTTGCAAGCCCGTGTGTGTCAGGCCCACACAGACTGTATTGTGGCCACTGGCTAGTTGCTAGGCCTCCACTCATACCGTTACAGGGTGTCACTCACTCAAATACCTTGCAGGAAAAAAAAATATATTTAATATTTTTCAGTGATATAATCAAAGTTGCAAGCCCGTGTGTGTCAGCCCCACACAGACTGTATTGTGGCCACTGGCTAGTGGCTAGTCCTCCACTCATACCGTTACAGGGTGTCACTCACTCAAATACTTTGCAAATAAAAAAATTATATTTAATATTTTTCAGTGATATAATCACAGTTGCAAGCCAGTATGTTTCAGGCCCACACAGACTGTATTGTGGCCACTGGCTAGTGGCTGGGCCTCCACTCATACCGTTACAGGGTGTCACTCACTGAAATACCTTGCAAATAAAAAAAATCTATTTCATATTTTTCTGTGATATAATCACAGTTGCAAGCCCATGTGTGTCAGGCTGCACTGTGGCTGCAATAAAGGCACATACAAGTGTCAATTCCCCTTCGTGATCGTTACCTTGTTGTGGTGAAGGGGCTTGCATATCACAATGAAGCGATTATCACCTCTATGAGTGTGTTGGCAATGTTGACACACCCCAGATGATATGGCCGTTGCTTCATTGTGATCAGATTAAAAGCAATCGGCTGGATAATTTTTCATAGAAAAAAACATACATTTATTTTTTATTTTTTTAAGTTGTATGGCTTTTTAATACATAAAATAAAAAAAATCATAATAAAGTCTCTTAATAGTTTATTCGAAATAATGCAGACAATTAAAAAAATCCCCATCAATTCCAATACAAAGCAAGTACAGAGCTCAGAACTAAATTATTTCAGGATGTCGTAATGGTTCGTTAATTCGACAATGGTTAATCAATTCGACACACGTCCCCGGATAGGGGATGTAACAGGGATTAAACTGATAGGAATAGTACTAGTTAAGACACCACTCATATAGGGTGTCACAGCACATTGCTCCGTGCACGCGCAGTGCCCCAAGTTGGGAGTAAGAGGACCGACAAAGCTGCTTTTTCCATCTCCCGGTTCCTAAAATCAATTCAGAGTTTGGTCTGTCACTGTGAAGGCAGTCGAAGGTACCCGGCCTAATTTTTTTTTCACAAAAGGCAATCCCTGATATGGGACATAACAGGGATTAAACTGATGAGAATAGTACTACAGAAAATACCACTCATTTTGGGTGTGACAGTAAATTGCACGGCGCAGACGCAGTGACCGTGGCGTGGATTCAAACAAAGGGGAGGGAGCCAGCGTTTTTTTAACCATTTCCCCTTTTGAAAAATCAATTTAATAAATGGATCCCAGATTGGGGACCATACCGGGATTAAACTGATGAGAATAGTACTACAGAAAATACCACTCATATCGGGTGTGACAGTAAATTGCACGGCGCAGACGCAGTGACCGTGGCGTGGATTCAAACAAAGGGGAGGGAGCCAGCATTTTTTTAACCATCTCCCCATTAGAAAAATCAATTCAATTCACCTTTCAGGGACCCTTGGTGTTGTACGTGGCTGGGTGGAGGAAGAAACCTTCAATGACATCAACGGGACATGGCTAGCTTGGTATACAACCTTGTGCAAATGGGAAGTTTGCGGTTGGGCAAATGGACTGTTTGCAGTTGTTTGCGGTGCATTAAAAGGGGAGTTTGGTCTGTCAATGTCTGTGAAGCGGGCATAACCCTTACACTACCTGATCGATACAACATCATACCTGATCGTATACACACACTGGATGTTTTAAACCACGTTGTTCAAAAAAATGTAGGATTGTTAGGTGATTTATGCCCTTTATGGATTAAAATCCAACTCTGCGTCAACTATGTAATTTTCCATGGGAGTTTTGCCATGGGTCCCCCTCCGGCATGCCACAGTCCAGGTGTTAGTCCCCTTGAAACAACTTTTCCATCGCTACTGTGGCTAGAAAGAGTCCCTGTGGGTTTTAAAATTTGCCTGCCTATTGAAGTCAATGGCGGTTCGCCTGTTCGCGAACATTTGCAGAAATTCGCGTTCACCGTTCGCGAACGGAAAATTTTATGTTCGCGACATCTCTACTCACAGCCCCCGCCCAATCCAATTAATCCACCGCATATTGCAGCAGATCTCTCACCTATGACCATCCCTCCACCACACTCCACCGCTCGACATCTCCCCACCAGTTAAACAGAGAAAGGGAGAAGTATAGAACATCAGATATCATTTCGTTCAAGCCACTCTGCAGCCTTATCCTGTAATAAAGGAGCGTCTCTTTTCTTGGACATCTTTTGAAAAGTCTGGGAAAAGGGCAAGTCTATTTCAGTCATATAAAACAGGGGGACATTCCCTCGCCCTTCTTAGTACTATATCTCTGTCCCTTGAAACCAACATTTTGGCGAGTAGTGTCCGTGGTTGTCTCCCAGGAATTAATTTGCCGCCTGGGACCCGATCAATCCCACATCGACTTGAATTAACCGCCAGTAATATTTCTTTTAGCGGGGTTGGTATTGATCGCATCTTCTCCCTCTATTCCCTCCTCCCCTTGAGGGTACCCAGAAGCTTTTTGTACTTCAAATTCAGAGTTCACTTCAGGGTTATCATTTCTTTTTGTACTAGAATCCTTTTGCCCGCCTCTCGTATTAACCCTTGGGGACCTCAGGAATTGATCTATTTTTGCTCCTTCAAAGGGTTTAGTGGCCAATTTCTGACCATAGAGATACGCAGAGAGCCTACTAGCCTTTGAAACCATTCCTTTTTTATTTTCCTTAGTATTCGCCTTTTTTCCTTTTATGTTTCCTTCTCTTTCACCTCTCTTTTCCCCCTCCTCTCTCTCTTTTTTTTTTTTTTTTCATTTTTTTTCCTCCCTCTTCTTCCTTCCTTTTTTTCCTCTTTTCTTTTCCTTCCCTTTTCTTTTATATACAGTTCTCAATTCTTTACGTACGGTATTGCATATAGAATACAGACCAGGAGTACAATGGTAGCCTTTTGTTGGTTAGTTGAATAGTTAGCTAATTAGTTAGCTAGTCATCAAAGAAGCAGTAAAGGAGCAATCTCACCCATCTTCGATTTTCAGCTGACCAGCTGGGGGACACGCGGAGCGCAGCCAGGCAGACCAGCAGGCTACAGGGAACCGGAGGACCAAACAAGGGTCTGCAGAGACTGTGGAGGGGTCACCAGGAGAAACAATCGCCCAGGTTGCTGGCATTTACACCTAACAAGCAACATTACACATTACCACATATTTGGAAATGCCATAAGTGAGAATATTCTTTAAGTTTTCACCATATATTGTTTCGTAAACTGCATTTTTTTTTAATCAATGGAATAAATAATATCAAAACTGATAGCTTATGCTTCAATAATAAGTTCAGTGTCATGACCCTATCCCATCACTGTTTAGCCCAAATCCCTGTACTTTCAAAACAGCGGTGCCAATTAATAGCTATGTAAAACTTCAACACCTTGGGTTAAATGTACACTTTAAGGCCTTTTGCACATGAACGTTGTGTGCCTGTGGCATATTGGGGCCCGCATATGGAGGTCCGCAATACATGGCACCTGCCCGTGTGTACTTCTCATCATGGATGTGGACCCATTCACTCTAATGGGTCTGCAGTCATGGAGATGCGGAACGGAAGCACGGATCGGAACCCCACAGAAGCACTATGGAGTGCTTTTGTGGTGTTTCAGTTTGTGCCTCCGAACCACAAAAAAATAGAACTTGCTCTATTTTTTTGTGGTGCAGACGGATCACGGACCCATTCAAGATTAATGAGTCTCGATTATTCCTGGCCGCCGCACGGATGCTGCCCGGTTGGAACGGATGGCATGGTGGTTAAAATTGAGACAGAATTCTGGTGCTTATGCATCACACCACATTTATTAATTGTTTTAGACACTTTTTGCTCATGCTTGATAGCCTGGCATGGTTTGGCTGGAAATGTGAGTTGTTTAATGGAAGGGAGTATGGCTTAAGATGCTAAATTTTTGCACAACCAATAAGTGTTGTAAATTTAAATAAAAATGTCTAACATGTCTAGGGAGATGCTCCAAATTTATCATACAGAGTGAGCAACCTGTATAAATCTGACTAATCTTTAAGGAACCTGTCCACAATGTGAATTCCATGCATAAAAACTGCAGCTCAAATTGCAGATCCTCAAAACACTGATACCAGCCGTGTGCATTCTGCATTTTGTGGAATTGAACATCCTTCTTCTGTAGAACCGTCCTATCCTTGTCCGTAAAAAGGACAAGAATAGGACATGTTCTATTTCTTGGGGGCCGAGGAACAGACAAGGATACTGATAGCACATGATGTGCTGTCTGCATCTTTTGTGGCCCCCTTGAAATGAAAGACATAGATGTGGACAAAAAATATGGTCGTATGTGTAACACCCCAGAGTTGTGTTACTACATGCCTCTACCCCTCTACTATCTCCTAAGAGCTTTTACTCTGTCATCAGATATATTTTACATTATGTCCTCACAAATGTGCATGTAAAACTATGTTAAATGTAAAATTCTTTGTAATTTTCCATGTTCACCACCAGGTGGCAGCAATGCATTGGTAAGGTATCAGTCACAGTTTAGTATATCTAGGCTAGAATGGTTCATCCAGGTTTAGCTCCCCCCTGTGGATGTGTGGACTGTTCCCACATCCTTCAGTATGGAGGAGAAGGAAGTTAGGTTCAGTGTAGCCCATCCCCTACTAGGGGTAGGGTGTGTGTGTGTGTCAGTGTGCCAGCCACCCCTGTTGGGGAAGGCTGCGTGATAGAGTTCAGGAGTCCCCCTGTATAGGGAAGAAAGCAAGGATCTTGTCTCGGCTGAGACATTGATCACATACCCAGACTGAGCCCTGCAGCCTCAGCTGGATGACAGGAAAGCAGACAATCTCCAGAGTTCCAGGACGAAAGCATTCCCTGAGAGCCTATCTGTGAGTAAAGTCCAGAGACCTAGGAGAAGCCATATCCTTCTCCTCAGCTAGTCAGTTCCCACAAAGCAGAATATATAGAGAAGTGCAGAAGATAAATTCCTGCCACAGTTACAGAGCTACTAAGCAGACGTCTTATCCTGCAAGCTCCAGATTTATAGTGCTGAAGATTTTTTCCTGCCAACCATTGCTAAAACCTACTGGGACCAAAGACCAAAGCTGTATTCTGTTTAGATTCAAGTTATCTTCAGTAAAGAAAAGTTTGAACTTCACCTAAAGATCTGGACATCAATTTCTGCTGCAAAATTCCTCTATTACTCCTACTATCACTACACTCAATTTATTGCAAGTGAGCCAGGAGTCCAGCCGTACCCAGGTAGGAGACACCGTTGACACAATTATCACCACCTATAGAAACATTATAGGCCATTACACCACTCTGGCATTCCTACTCTGGGAAGTGCGTTATAACACCTTGGGAGGGCCCTGTGATAGTACCCTGCACACGCTGCAATTGGCGTCATGAACAAAACATAGACTATCATCTACACCTGACCCAGTCATTGCATAATTTGGTGTCAGCGTATAACCGTATCCTGCTCTATTGCATATGCATGAGCCGTAACACAATGGCAGCAAAGTGTATGAGATTATAAAAATCTCATGCACACTTTGCTTGTTTTCTTTAGTGCAGAAAATTGATCTGACATGTCTATTTAGAAATCCGCAGCATATCAATTGTGTGTGCAATTTTTGTCCAGATTTCACCTTTTTCAATAGAAGGGTGAGATCATATCAAATCTGCACCAAAAAAAAACTAATAACACATGTAGTTTTTAGTGCAGATCTGGTGTGTAAATGCACAAAAATTAGCATGAAAAACCAAATTGAGTTTAAGTTTTTAAATCTGAATTTGAGTGCAGATACCCTTGAGGGCCAGTTCACACGACTGAAAAACACTCGTGCATAATCTGCCTGTTTTTTTTTTCACTGTGATAAAACATATTTTTATGAGGTTTTTGGCGCATTTTTGATGTTTTTTTTACGAGTCTTTTTTTACCAATGTGTGTTCATAAAAAAGCTGCATTTACAGCCTGATGTTTTTGCCACATGGAAAATGCACAAAACACATAGATTCTGCCCCAAGAAAGGGCATACTGCCTCTTTTTTCACACCACTTTTTTGCACGTGTAAAAACAACTGCTGCTTCCCATTGAAATGAATGGAAGGCCGTTTTGAGAAGTTTTTCGGAACAAAAATGCTCCAAAATCAGTGTGAAAACACTGAATGTGAATTGACCCTAAGGACTCATGCACACGATCGTGCCATTTTTTGCGTTCCGCAAACCGCAGATCCGCAAAAAAAGGAAGCCGCCCCGTGCGCCTTCCGCAATTTGCAAAATGGAACGGGCGGCCATCAATATAAATGCTTATTTTTGTCCACAAAGTGCGGACAAGAATAGGACATGTTATATTTTTTTAGCGGGGAAGCGGAATGGAGCAACGGATGCGGACAGCACACGGAGTGCTGTCCGCATCTTTTGTGGCCTCATTGAAGTGAATGGGTCAAAATGGCGGCTCGGATGCGGGCCCAAACAACGGCCGTGTGCATGAGGCCTTAGACTGCACTAAATATTAGAAAAAATGAGTAAATATGCCCCTTTGTCTCATTATATTATAAATAAAGAGACAGTGCACTATATATATTTTATGTTGAAAAGCCTGGAAGTGTTGTTTGTAAATCCAAAGCCCTAGTACTATGCATTCTTTTGGGACAGTTTGTGCCTTGATGCAAATGCTCCTTCATCAAACACTAAATTATTATCCAGCAGGTCAAAGAAAAGACATGAAAATAAGGTTTAATAGAGAACTCTAAGGTTCATTATTGCTATTGTGTGCAAAATGATATTTTTTAAGGGAAATAGTGACACATAATAAAACCCTTGTCCCTGTCATGACAGCTCAAGAATATGCAATCGTTACCACCTATGTCACACTGCGTGTGTGCCTGCTACATGGGTGACAGCGGCTGACTTTTCTGATCAACACATAATTATCTCTGAATATAAATGCACACTGAAGTAAGCTGGACATGATGGATTGAAGACCTAGGGCTAAATCATTTTTAGTGCATCATGCAGCACCACCTGGGGGTAGGAGAGGGTTAAGGAGATGTATCACAGCTTAGAAACCCCGGGAAGCATGCTGTGATTAGGTTGCTGTGAGGTTATCATGTTTATCCTTTCTGTCGTCTTGTGGATAGAAGAGGTCACTTGGTTAATAGTGGGATGTCCCTGCTGAAAACGGTTCAACTGATCACTGCTATTTCTTCCTGACCTACCCATATATTTCCCTCACAGCATCTATGTAGTTACTGTTTGCAGAAATCCCTTCCCCCGTACGATAATAAATAGGATATCAGGAAGATGGCAATACTCCTTCATGGAACACTGACTGTTTATTAGAGGCAAAAGACTTTAAGAGAAATGCTAACAATGTTCATTAATAGCTTGCACCCAGGTTTAATGAGGCATATCAATATGCGGACTGGGCAACATCAATGCTATAATGGTAGTGGTAAATGGGAGTAATTGTGTCCAATTGTACGGCACAGCTTCCAGGAATGAGCCCGAACTGCCAACTGACAATGACAGAGCAATTATGGGAAGCCAAGCGAGCTGTGTCAAATTAGCACTTGCTGAGAACTCATTTTTCAGAGATGTGCTTGCTCTACAACACCACAAGTGATAGCTACTTTATTGTGAGTGATAGGAAGACCAGTACTTAGAGTGATGTTCTGATTTGTCAATAGCTGTATTTGAAAGCTTAGTGTCACAAATATATAGAGATATTCAGTAAGAGAAGCACACTGTTCATGATCCAGAGGATAAGAATGTTGCTGAGAAGGTCATCTGTCAGTGTGAGCTGTCAAAAAGAGATCACACTCTATGAAAAGGGAACATTCAGCCGACTTAAGTAATTACCTTTGACTGAGATCTGAAGATGTCTTCTTTTGTTGGCCTACATTGACTGCATAATTTATAATTTACTGCAATCAGTGAAGAGCCTGAAATTGTAACGAAGAAAATCCTTATTTTATTTCATATAATTACATTTTACTATCTCAGCATTTTACAATATAAAAAGTAGAATTCAAGTTATGTTTTTAATAAATTCAAATGGCTATCTCTGTTGCATAATCAAATGTTAAATAAATGGTGATTTTTTTATCTTTTACATTATTCGACTACACAATATAATATTAAAATATAATCTTAAACATTGAAGTACTGGATTTATGTTTTTGCCCTTTCTGCAATCTATGTAACTCATTTGAATGTAATTTTTGCTGTACAAATACAATAATATATACATAGTATATTTAAGAAAAACACACATTCTTTGTAACTACAATGGTATGTTTTTGCAGGTTTTTTGTTCTCATAGAAATTATTTTATAATATAAATTTAGAGTTACTTATAATGCCCCACACAACAGATTACATTTTCTTAGGTAGGTTCACACAAAGCAGATTTGAGTCAGAAATGTTGTTCTAATGGGTTAGCAGAAATTCATGTACACACAACTGAAACAACCTCATTCAGAAGTATGGCACAGATTTCGAATAATCACAGAAACAAATCTGCCATGTGTACACATACCCCGGACCATGTGCCCATTTATTTTCCACAATTCCAAAAGGATTCATGCACATGGCCGTAAATACTTTAGGTCCGCAAAACACAGATACACAAAACACGGATCCTGGCCGAGTACATGCCACCATTTTATTAAACTTTTGTAGAAATGTCCTAACCTTGTACGCAAAGCGGAAGGAGAATAGGACATCATTTTTGTGGGGAACAGACATATGGATGCGGACAGCACATTAAAATGAATAGGTCTCCCTAAAAATGCATATCAGATGCGGACAGAAACCATAGCTGTGTACATGAGCACAAGTAGGCTACTTGAACATATATTCATTTTATCAGTGTTCTGTTTGATGAGGTTCTGATGTAGATTTGAGAAGCTTTTAAATAGCATTTTATCAGATTGTTTTTTATTTTTTTTATTTTTATTTTCTTAAACCCTTCACTACCGAGCGACTTTTCACCTTAAATCCCAGGCTGATTTTTGCAAATCTGTGTGTCTGTGTCACATGTGTCACTTTATGTGATAACTTTAAAACACTTTTACATATTCAGGCCATTTTGAGACTGTTTTCTCGTCACATATTGCATAAAATGCAAATTTTTATTTCTCTACTTTTATAATAGATAGTAATAACTCAAAAAATAGTTACTACTTTATATTCCCCATATATTTACTTCATGTTTGGATAATTTTGTGAATGCCATTTTATTTGGGGACGTTAAAGGCTTAGAAGTTTAGAAGCAAATCTTAAAATTTTTCAGAAAATTCCAAAACCCACTTTTTAAGGACCAGTTTAGGTCTGAAGTCACTTTGTGAGGTTTGCATAATAGAAACCACACAAAAATGACCCCATTTTAGAAACGACACCCCTCAAGGTATTCAAAACTTATTTTACAAACTTTGTTAACCCTTTAGGTGTTCCACAAGAATTAATGGAAAATGGAGATAAAATTTCAGAATTTCACTTTTTTGGCAGATTTTACATTTTAATCATTTTTTTCCACTAACAAAGCAAGGGTTAACAGTCAAACAAAACTCAATATTTATTGCACTGATGCTGTAGTTAACAGAAACACTCCATATGTGGTCGTAAACTGTTGTACAGGCAGACTGCATTGCGTTGAAGGAAAGGAATGCCATATGATATTTGGAAAGCAGATTTCACTGGGATAATTTTAAGCTGCCATGTCACATTTGAAGACATGAAGTGCATCTCTTTATGAGCAGAGGCCGCAACGATGTCCGGTGTGTAGAGATGTCCCGAACTATTCACCAGCGAACATAGCTTGTTCACATTCGCCATGGCGGGCGAACATATGCGATGTTCGGTCCGCCCCCTATTCATCATCATTGAATAAACTTTGACCCTGTACCTCACAGTCAGCAGACACATTCCAGCCAATCAGCAGCAGACCCTCCCTCCCAGACCGCATCTATTTTAGATTCATTCGGAAGCTGCATTCTTAGTGAGATGAGGGACAGTGTAGCTGCTGCTGATTTAATAGGGAAATCGATAGCTAGGCTAGTGTATTCAGTGTCCACTACAGTCCTGAAAGACTCATCTGATCTCTGCTGTAAGGACAGCACCCCAAAAAGCCCTTTTTAGGGCTAGAACATCAGTCTGCTTTTTTTTTTTTTTTCCTGTGTAATCAAATTGCAGCTGCCTGACTTCCAGCGTGTGTGTCAGGCTCACAGCCCTGCAAGTGCATAGTGTCACCAGCGCAACTCATATCTGGTGTCACATTCGATTACATTTAAAGAAAAACAACAATTTTGACTGAATAACTAGCAGTCAGTTACACACGTATTTGTGTGTCTAAGGCCCAGTGACAGTGCAAAGTGTCACTTCAGCGCCATTCATTTCTGGTGTCACATTCGATTATATTTAAAGAAAAACAACAATTTGGACTGAATAACTAGCAGTCAGTTACACACGTGTTTGTGTGTCTAAGGCCCAGTGACAGTGCATAGTGTCACTTCAGCGCCATTCATATCTGGTGTCACATTTGATTATATTTAGAGAAAAACAACAATTTGGACTGAATAACTAGCAGTCAGTTACACACGTATTTGTGTGTCTAAGGTCCAGTGCCAGTGCATAGTGTCACTTCAGCGCCATTCATATCTGGTGTCACATTCGATTATATTTAAAGAAAAACAACAATTTGGACTGAATAACTAGCAGTCAGTTACACGCGTGTTTGTGTGTCTAAGGCCCAATGCCAGTGCATAGTGTCACTTCAGCGCCATTCATATCTGGTGTCACAGTAGCTTGCACGCATAGTACAACTTAACTAATCTAAGAAAAATGACAGGCAGAGGCAGGCCACCCCGCAGGGGCCGTCGTGGGCGTGGTGCTGTGATTCCCTTTGGCCCTAGAATAATGCCCAGTGTTCAGAGGCCACGTACCCTGAACTCGAAAAGTTCTGAGTACATAGTTGACTGGCTAACACAGGACACCTAATCTTCTGCAGCTTCCGCTCGGAACCTTGACGCTCCATCCTCCTCCAGCTCAGCTTCGGGCACATCTCAAGTTACCACTCGCCCGCCTGCCGCCACCACCAACACTAGCACCACAGCCGCTTCACTTGATCTGTAATAGGAGTTATTTACACATCAGTTGGAAGAAATGAGTGATGTGCAACCATTATTGCAAGAGAATGTAGATAACAGGGATATGTCTCATTCAGGCTTCCTTTGCTGAGTTGTCAGATACAAGTAAAGCAGTTGATGATGACGATGTGTCCGTGGATGTCACGTGGGTGCCAGCTCGAAGAGAAGAAGAACAGGGGGAAAGTTCAGATGGGGAGACAAAGAGGAGGAGGAGACGAGTTGGAAGCAGGGGGAGGTCGTCACAAGGAGCTAGTGGCACAGTCAGACAGCATGTATCGGCACCCGGGTCAGCCAGACAGCACGCCAATCAACGCATGCTGTTGCCACCACCAGAATGCCGTCATTGCAAAGCTCAGCAGTGTGGCATTTTTTTTGTGTGTCTGCCTCTGATAACAGTGATTCCTTTTGCAACCTGTGCCAAAAGAAACTGAGTCGTGGGAAGTCCAACACCCACCTAGGTACAACTGCTTTGCGAAGGCACATGATCTCACATCACAAACGCCTATGGGATCATGAGTAAAAGCAGCACACAAACTCAAAGCCGCCTTCCTCCTCCTGGTCCAGCATCTTCAGCCACATCAACCACTGCTGTCTTCCTTGCCCCCTCTCAACCACTCGCCACTCCGCCTCTCGCCTTGAGCAGTTCCTGCTCATCTGTCCAGTCAGGTGTCTGTCAAGGACATGTTTGAGCGTAAGAAGCCAATGTCACAAAGTCACCCCCTTGCCCGGCGTCTGACCTCTTAGCCCGCCAGCTTTTACCATACAAGCTGGTGGAGTCTGAGGCCTTCAAAAAATGTGTAGCTATTGGGACACCACAGTGGAAGGTACCCGGCCAAAATTTATTTTCACAAAAGGCAATCCCCAACCTGTACTCGATTGTGCAAAAGAAAGTCATGGTATGTTTGGCACACAGTGTTGGGAGGAAAAAAGAAAAAGTAGAGTGTGTTAATCAGACAGATTACCCCTTCTGGAAGTTCACCTATAAGGTGATCGTGAGTGAAGGGCACAGAAGGGCGCCAAAGGTCGGACTGAGACTTTTTTTTTTTTTTAGTAAGAGAGGTCAAACGGAAGGATTTAGGAAAGAGGAATATAGCAGGCTGCCAGTGTTGGTTGGTGTGAAGTATAGACACTATCACAATTAATGGTAGGATTAAAAGCAAATAAAAATACATATAACCATAACCACCAAAAAAGGTGTCCAGCGCCACGCACCCCTATATATAGCAGTAGCTGAAAAAGGCTATTATATTCTACATGGAACTCACAGGTAGTGGATAAAATGACCATACAGATATAGATGGAGAAATAAATAGGCAAAAAGTACAGGATACGCACCAACACCCTAAGTGGAGGGCCTTAAAATGATTCCTCCGTAGAATTGCTTTGGGTAGCAGTAAAATCAGTAATATAGTAATTTAGGTAGCGGAACTTCCTTCACCAGGGAGGAATCCAATAGGATAAACTCAAGACACCCATTGGATTTACCTCCCTCGCCTGGATCACACATAGAATCGCAGGATGAAGCAGCAGGTCCACACTGGAGTCTTCTTGAAACTTCCTTTATTTAAAATACAGGCAATAGGTGGGCTCAACGTGTTTCGGGGTCTTCTAAACACCCCTTCCTCAGGAGCAGTAGTATATACAATATTACAATTGCTTTCTATATATAGGGGGAGACATAACAAACAAATCCACGCTTGAAGAGAAACATCACTTCCGGTTCCTGTATGGACCGGAAGTGACGATGCGTACCACAGTGGAACGCACTCGGCGAATGGCTGTATGATGGCCAAAAATTGGGACCGATATGTACCTATTACAGTGTGCGATTAGAGAGGGGGTAAGAGAGCATACTTACAAATCGGGAATCTGATCTGTTTATGACAGCTTCTCCGTCACCACTTCCGATTTCAGGCTGGACCGGAAGTGCCCATGCGTTCCACAGTGGAACGCAACCGATAGTAATATTCAATAAGCTGTCTTATAAAGAGTTTCTAATGGATTTTACATTCATTCTGTTTACATTATTAAGTTGGGGGTCAGTCAACAGAATCATAAGGATCCTTTATCCATATTATATAAAGAAAAAAGTGAGGGAGCCTAAAATCATGTAAGGGGCTATACATAATTAAGGATTAAGATAATTAGATTAGATGGATATAAATAATGAAATTTAGAATGTTCTTGATTTCTAAAACATATAAATAAAAAAAATATAGATGTAACAAGACTACTTTTCAGGGGGGATATGTGGCCTAACCAAATGGTAGGCAACATAATAAGTTCACCTAAGGGACATTTATATAAATATATAAAAGGATAAGGAGATAAGCAAAATAATATACATATGGGGCTTCTCCTATGGGGACAAAAATAAGTCCTTTTATAAAAAATAAATAAATAAATAAATAAAAAAATTCTATAAAAGGACAATCAGATAAAAATCCATATAAAGAAAGATTCTGTATAAAATATCACTAAAAGTAGTAGGAAACTACATATACAAAAATACACATATATAAAAAATATACACATATATAAATATATATATATATATATATATATATATATATATATATATATAAATATATATATATATATATTTATACAGAATTATATAAAATTATATAGATATATAAATACATAAAGGAAAGTTTCTATAACAAGGGTCTTGCTAATAACTGAGGGTAACCTAGTATATTGGGGGCCTAATCATGTGTTGAGGGCCTAATCGTGCTCGGGCTTTATCTAAAAATAAATTAATAGTTTGTATATTCAAGGGCTTCGTTTAGGCCAAAGGGAACCAGCGTATTGAATTTATAAATCCAAAACATTTATTTTCGAGCCAACTGTTGGAATGAGTGAGGGACCCACTCGACGGGGGTAACTTTTGTGAGGGTGGGATCACTATTGTGGTGTTCAAAGAAATGTTTGGAAACACTATGAGTGAGCACTTTAAGATGGATATTCGAGCGTTGCTCATTCATTCTTTCTCTGAGGGTTTGGGTGGTTCTCCCTATATATAACAAATTGCAAGGACATGTAAGCAAATAAATTATATTCCGAGATCCGCAGTTCATAAAGTGTCTCAGCGTAATAACCTCTCCAGAATGTGGGGCATTGATGGTTTTAGTCTTGTCTTTAATCATTCCACAGCATTTACACTTCTTTATTTTACATCTAAAAGCCCCCCTTTCTATTGGATTTGTCGGTTTCATGATCTTTCCCTTTTCTATAATTTTAGGGCAAGAGGGTGCAACCATATTTTTAAGGTTTGGGCCCTTCTAAATGTTAAGCCTGGAACTGGGGGAAGTACAGTATGTGTTTCAGAATGGGATCCTTTTGTACTATTCCCCAATGTTTCTTCATAATTTGCCGGATTGCAGCATGTCTCACATAAATCTCGTAATCAGATTAAACTGAGTCTTATTCTCGATATTAATAATTTTGTTTATATTTACTTTGGGTTAAAGGGCATCGCTTTGATGAAGCGACAAGGATCTTTTTTCAGATTCTTGGGGCAAGGGTCCATCTGGCCACTAATACCTGGTCTTCAAAGCACGGTCAGGGCAGGAATATATCACCTACACTGAGCATTGGATAAACCTGCTCACGGCTGACAAGCATAGAATGCGTGGCTCTGCAGAGGAGTTGGTGACAACGCCACGACTTGCAGGCAGGCCTGCTGCCACCTCCTCTACTCCTCCTACTCCATCCTCTTCCATAACCTCCTCGGCTGAGTCCTCTTCTGCTGCTGCATCTTGCTCCACATCAACTGCACCCCCCCCCCCCCCAGCTCCCCAGGGGCTATTCCACATCCTGGATACGACAGTGTCACGCCGTCTTGGGGTTGACTTGCCTGAAAGCAGAGAGTCACACCGGACCTGCACTTCTGTCCGACCTGAACGCACAGGTGGATCAGTGGCTGACTCCGCACCAACTGGAGATCGGCAAAGTGGTGTGTGACAACGGAAGCAATTTGTTGGCAGCATTGAATTTGGGCAAGTTGACACATGTGTCGTGCATGGCACATGTTTGTAATCTGATCGTACAACGCTTTGTGCATAAGTACCCAGGCTTACAGGACATCCTCAAGCAGGCCAGGAAGGTGCCATTTCAGGCGTTCCTACACGGCCATGGCGCACTTTTCAGACATTCAGCGCTGAAACAACATGCCAGTGAGGCGCTTGATTTGCGACAACCCGACACGTTGGAATTCAACACTCCTAATGTTCGACCGCCTGCTCCAACAAGAAAAAGCCATCAACGAGTATTTGTATGACCGGGGTGCTAGGACAGCCTCTGCGGAGCTGGGAATTTCTTTGCCACGTTACTGGATGCTCATGCGCAATGCCTGTAGGCTCATGCGTCCTTTTGAGGAGGTGACAAACCTAGTCAGTCGCACCGAAGGCACCATCAGTGACATCATCCCATTTGTTTTCTTCCTGGAGCGTGCCCTGTGAAGAGTGCTGGATCAGGCCGTAGATGAGCGTTAAGAGGAAGAGTTGTGGTCACCATCATCACCACCAGAAACAGCCTTATCAGCATCACTTGCTGGACCTGCGGCAACGCTGGAAGAGGAGTGTGAGGAAGAGGAGTCAGAGGAGTAATGTGGCTTTGAGGAGGAGGAGGAAGACCAACCACAACAGGCATCCCAGGGTGCTCGTTGTCACCTATCTGGTACCTGTGGTGTTGTACGTGGCTGGGGGGAAGAACATACCTTCAGTGAGATCAATGAGGATGAAGAACGGGACATGAGTAGCTCAGCATCTAACCTTGTGCAAATGGGGTCTTTCATGCTGTTGTGCCTGTTGAGGTACCCTCGTATAAAAATGCTGAAGGAGATGACCTGTACTGGGTGTCCACGCTACTAAACCCCCGGTATAAGCAGAAAGTGCCTGAAATGTTACCGAATTACCAGAAGTCAGAAAGGATGCAGCAGTTCCAAAATAAATTAAAAAGTATGCTTTACACAGAGTATAAGGGTGATGTCACAGCACAGCGGGAATCTAACAGGGGAAGAGGTGAAAGTAATCCTCCTCCTCCCACGACCATGTCGGCAAGGACAGGATGCTTTACAGACGTGTTGTTGATGGAGGACATGCAGAGCTTTTTAAGTCCTATGCATCGTCACAGCCCTTCGGGGTCCACCCTCAGAGAACGACTCGACCGACAGGTAGCAGACTACCTCGCCTGAACTGCAGATATCGACACTCTGAGGAGCGATGAACCCCTTGACTACTGGGTGTGCAGGCTTGACCTGTGGCCTGAGCTATCCCAATTTGCGATAGAACTTCTGGCCTGCCCCGCTTCAAGTGTCCTGTCAGAAAGGACCTTCAGTGCAGCAGGAGGTATTGTCACTAAGAAGAGAAGTCGCCTAGGTCAAAAAAGTCTAGATTACCTCACCTTTACTAAGATGAATGAGGGATGGATCCCGAAGGGACTGACAGTGGGTGATACATTTGACTAAAAAAGGCCTGATGAGCTGCCTTGGGCTAAAAATGTCCCACACGCTGCTGTATTTTTTCTCTGAATGCCGGATGACTTGCGTGACTTATCCGCCACCAACTAGGGTTCAAGCCGCAATGTTTTAGGGCACTTTCTGCCTGGGAAAAATCAGCAGCAGCGGCTGCAACAATACCTGATTTTTCAGGCATGTGTACATGCCTAATTTTTCTGGCCTCTGGAGCTGCACTGTAGCTTCAAAAACCAAACAAAAAAAAAAGCACATACATGTGTTAATTCCGCTTCGTGATCGTTACCTTGTTGTGGTGAAGGGGCTTGCGTATCACAATGAAGCGACCACCTCTATGAGTGTGTTTGCAATGGCAATGTTGGCACACCCCAGATGATAAGGTCGTTGCTTCATTGTGAACAGACCAAAAGAGATCGGCTGGATAATTATGCATAGAAAAAACATTCATTTTCTTTGTGATCATCTAAGGTGATTATTAAAGCCTACTAGGCCAACAATGGGCCCACACTGCAGAATCATTGTTATCTGGGTCACTTAACTGTCACTGAACTACCTCAGCGCGACCACATGCTTTGAAAAAACCCCATCGCCTGCAATCTCCCAAACGTGTGCACGAGCACAGTCATCACTACACCAAGATTGACGCATAGAGGAATAAAATTTATGTCATGAGTGTGTCAACTATTGACAACTCTTTGCGGTCGTCTAAACTCTATTCCGTACACGTCCCCTGATAGGGGACGTAACAGGGATTAAACTGATAGGAATAGTACTATTTAACACACCACTCATATTTAGTGGCACATTCGATTGCACGTGCAGTGCCCCAAATTTGAAGTAGGAGGACCGACCAAGCATCTTTTTCCATCCCCCGGTTCCTAAAATCGATTCCATATACACATCCCCTGATAGGGGACGTAACAGGGATTAAACTGATAGGACTAGTACTACTTAACACACCACTCCTATCTGGTGGCACAGTAGATTGCACAAGCAGTGCCCCAAATTTGAAGTAGGAGGACCGACCAAGCATCTTTTTCCATCTCCCGGTTCCTAAAATCGATTCCATATACACGTTCCCTGATAGGGGACGTAACAGGGATGAAACTGATAGGAATAGTACTACTTAACACACCTTATAATAACGCAGAGAGAGGCAACGCAGAGAGAGGAGTCTGAAGACGAGAAGTCAGAGGAGGAAGGTGGCTTTGAGGAGGTGGAAGACCAAACACAGCAGGCTTCCCAGGGGGCTTGTTGTCACCTTTCGGGGACCCTTGGTGTTGTACGTGGCTGGGTGGAGGAAGAGACCTTTAATGACATCAGTGAGGACAAGGAACAGGACATGGCTAGCTTGGTATCCAACCTTGTGCAAATGGGGAGTTTGCGGTTGTGAAAATGGACTGTTTGAGGTTGTTTGCGGTGCCTTAAACAGGGAGTTTGGTCTGTCACTGTGAAGCGGGCGTAACCGTTACACTACCTGATCGATACAACATCAGGTATGATGTTTTAAAGCACGTTATTCCAAACAATTTAGGAATGTTAGGTGATTTATGCCCTTTATGGATTAAAACCCGACTCTCCGTCAACTACGTAATTTTCCATGGGAGTTTTGCCATGTATCCCCCTCCGGCATGC